>NW_027256881.1:2450303-2497803 GCF_029215685.1 Pituophis catenifer annectens
AATTTAATAATTTTATTATTTAATAATTTAATAATAACCAGGTTCGCTCACCTTGGCCCTGATTTGAAGGGACGCAGCAGGTGCATAACTGGGTTGCAAAAGTATGGCAGGATTATTCAAAATAAAGGTCTGAATAAGAACCGCCGCCTTTGACTTGCCCCGAGAGTAATTTTTCTCTCCCCCACCTCCCTCTCTCTCTCTCTCCCTCTTTCGCCTCCAGACGGATGTTCCCCCCCTTTCAAAGTGCGGGTCAGCGGCCTGGATAAGAAAGCCAAGTACATTTTGCTGATGGATATTGTGGCCGCCGACGATTGTCGCTACAAGTTCCACAACTCGCGTTGGATGGTGGCCGGCAAAGCGGACCCGGAGATGCCGAAGAGGATGTACATCCATCCGGACAGTCCGGCCACGGGCGAGCAGTGGATGGCCAAGCCGGTAGCCTTCCATAAACTGAAGCTCACCAATAACATATCGGACAAGCATGGATTTGTAAGTGGGCATCTTCCTTCCTTCCTTCCTTCCTTCCTTCCTTCCTTCCTTCCTTCCTTCCTTCCTTCCTTCCTTCCTTTCCTTTCCTTTCCTTTCCCTTCCCTTCCCTTCCCTTCCTCTTTTCCTTCCTTCCATCCATCCATCCATCCATCCTTTTCTCATCTTTTCCTTCCCTTTTTTACTTTCTCCCATTCTTTCTTCCCCTTCCTCTTTTTTCTCTCCTTCCTTTTCTCCCTTCGTCCGTCCTGCCTGCCTTTTCCCCCCATTTCCTCTTCCTCTTTTTTCTCTCCTTCCTTTTCTCCCTTTTCTCCCCATTTTCTTTCTTTCTTTCTTTCTCTTTCTTTTCTTTCTTTCTTTCTTCTTTCTTTCTTTCCCTTTCTTTCTTCCTGCCGTCCTTTCTTCCTACCTTCTTTCTTTTTTTTCTCTTTCTTTTTTTCTTTCTGTCCCTTTCCCTTTCCTCCTTCCCTCCCTTCCCTTTCTCTTTTCGTTTCTCTTTTTCTTCCTTCCTCCTTGCCCTTTTCCTTCCTTCCTTCCTTCCTTCCTTCTCCCCTCTCTCCCTCCCTCCCGCGTCTCTACTTTAGTTCTTTCCTTCTGGCCTTCTGGGGGGGGGGAATCCTACGCCATTGACACGCGTCTCTATCTTCAGATAATCACTCCATTGGGAACTGGAGCGGGGGCAGGCGGGCGCCGCCTTTTCGTCCCCTCTGAAAGGCCCTTTCTTAAACGGAGCCCCGGGGTGCAGGATCTCGACCCAACCCCGGCGTTGTTGTTGTTGTTGTAGTTGTGGGGGTGACGTCCGGCCACTGCCAGCTCGAGGTCCTTGTTCCTAGTTCGGGCCCCGAGACCCCAGTGGTGGGGACCCTTTTTTTTTTTTTCTCCTTTAGCCTTTTCCAGCCTAGGTGTATAAAATAACAATACCCTTTACAACGATCTTGATAGGATCTTCTTTGCGCAAATATTTGCGCAGGATAAAGTTTGCGCGTCTCCTCTTTCTGTCTGGGGAAGGGAGCAATTTTCAAATGGCTTCTACCTGGGGGGGGGCTTGTTATTCCAACCCAGTCGCCTGATTCCGAAGTGGGGGGGGAGAGAAGACCCTTATCAGTAGGCAATAAATCCACGCGGCCTCCTCTCTCTCTTATCAGGAGCTTAACGTTCAGAGCAAGCCGGGTTTCTAAGCTTAAAGTGGGGAGGGGGGGGGAGGCCGAGGGAAGTAGTAAAGAAACAAACACCACACACAAAGAAGACCCCCTCCGATTCTCCTTCGCGTACCCCGCCTGGCTTCCCACTCCAGCACCCCAATTCCGATGCAAACCCACCCCGATATTCTCTCTTGCACCTTCGCTTGCTTGGGAGAAGCGCCGAGAGAAATATTAAATTACCGGCTTTTCTCCGGTAATTTAGATTCACAGGGGACCGTAGTTTAAGTAAGCGAAGAAGCCCCATTCAGATCAACAGATTTAATATTTTTTTTGTAAATAAAAGAATCTCTCTGCGGAAAGATTGGCGGAGGAGCGCGGGGGGGAAGAGAAAGAAAATCGCCCGCAAATTTCCTCGGGGTTTTTAATTTGAATTCGGAAGCGAATTTTCCCCGAGGATCGTGAATGTGGTGGCTCCGGCATATTAGCTCTTCTCATAGAGTTGACACCCGGGGGATTTTCGGATGTTTATTTGTATTTCTTTTTTCCCGGCTCTCGGGGAGAAGCGAATTCATTTTCGGAAAGGCGCAAAATTCTTTTTTTGCAATCAGCCGAAGGAAAGTCGTTAAAGCGGGGTCGGGAAAGAGAGACAAACTTAACAAAAAAACCGATCACTTTTCGTTGTTAAGGTGTTTAAGCTCTTCCTTTCCCTCCCCCAATTGCTTCCAAATGGCAGAAGGGGGCTGGATACACCCATCCCATCCCCTTACAAATATTCTGCGGTGGGGAAAATGGGTCCCGGAAGTTGCCAAACTGGATTTGGGACAATTTGGCATTTGAGCCCAGCGACTGAAGGCATTTGAAAACTGGATTCTGCCCCCAGGAATCAGGTTAAAAAAGGCACAATATCTTTCCATTGTGCCTTTTCAATGTATGTATGTCTAAATACCTACCTACCTACCTACATACCTACATACACTGAAAAGGCAATGTATAAATATATATAATGTACATACATACATACATACCTACAAACATACATTGAAAAGGCACAATGTATAAATATATATAATGTACATACATACTTACATACCTACATTGAAAAGGTACAATGTATAAATATATATAATGTACATACATTGAAAAGGCACAATGTATATATATAATGTACATACATACATACCTACATACCTACATTGAAAAGGTACAATGTATAAATATATATAATGTACATACATTGAAAAGGCCCAATGTATATATATAATGTACATACCTACCTACCTACATACATACCTAGATTGAAAAGGTACAATGTATAAATATATATAATGTACATACATACATTGAAAAGGCACAATGTATATATATAATGTACATACCTACCTACCTACATACATACATTGAAAAGGCACAATGTGTGTGTGTGTGTGTGTGTGTGTGTGTGTGTGTGTGTGTGTGTATACATATATATATAATACATACATACATAGAAAAGGCACAATGTATGTGTGTAGTCAGGAAATATAAATTTAAGACACACACACATACAAACATATATATTGTACATACATACATTGAAAAGGCACAATGTATAAATATATATAATGTACATACATAGAGAAGGCACAATGTATATGTGTGTGTGTGTACAAATTATTCTAAAAATACGAGTTCCAGGTATATTAGTAAAAAAAGAGGCAGACATACTGCGAACTCCGGAACTTACATACATACATACATACATACATACATACATACATACATACATTGAAAAGGCACAATGTATAAATATATATATATATATAATGTACATACATACCTACATTCTGACTTTAGATTATCATCTAGCTGTTTTTGTGCTCGCCTTTCTCAAACGTTAGACAGCGATTCTCCAATCTGGGAATAAAACCCTTTAAACAGAATTATGCCACATTTACAGTCAATTTAAATATATATATTTAAAAATGCATTTCTACATCAAGGAAGCCCTGTTTGAAAATCAAATGAAATACAAAAGGGTGCCCTAGACTTGTTTGATCTCGGGGTAGCAAATGAGAGAGAGGAGGAGAAAGAGAGAGGGAGAAACAGAGAGGGAGAAAGAGAGAGAAAAAGAGGGAGCGAAAGAGAGAGAAGGAGAAAGAAAGGGAGGGAGGGAGAAAGGGGGAAAGAGAGAGAGAGAGAAGAAGAGGAATACTTTTGATTTTTATGTTTTACATTGCTGCAAAAGAACATTAATGGGCGCATCTGAATCTAGACAGGGCAGGAGAAATCGGTTAAACAGCAACAATAAAAAAAAAGACCTTATTCATTAAAATCACTTTAGACGTTTCAAGCAAGGAGGAATTATTTCCATAAATCTTGACTTCGTTTTGTTGTGTTATAACTTGACCTCCTTTTAAACTCACTTTAAGAGGTTATGAAAAGGTCTTTCTCTCTCTCTCTCTCTCTCTCCCCCTCCGGGAAAGGGAATAAAAAAAACAAGTTGAATTACAGGTGTATCTTACAAAAGCCGGTGGGGGAGCAAAAAATCCCCCCCTAAGATTCTGATCCTCGGCACCACAAGTCAGTCTCTACTTTTAACAGAATCCGGTTTTTTTAAAAAATTACAGCTTGCAAGCAAGAATTGGGGGGGGGGAGAGCCCAGCCCGCCCCAGTTTGCTATATATTTAATTTTCCCCCCGTGGAATGCGCATAGGTAACTTTTTCCGTGGGTTTGTGAGAATTGAGCGCCTTCAACGTTTAAGTGGAACCTCCTTTCCTAATTTTTCCGGCCAGGTGGAAATTCAACTCAGGCCTTCTTGATGTGAAACCCGCCGGGAAATCTTGCAGGGAGGGCCACACGGCTGTTAGGTGGCTGGAGAGAGGGTCTGAGGGAGATTTCCCCCGTCATTCAGGTTATCCAAGATGCTTTTTGGAAAAAAGACAGCTGGACTTTCTTTCTTTCTTTGTTTGTTTTTTCCTTGAAGGCCTTTCGCTTCTCATCCCAAGAAGCTTCGGAACGGAAGAAGCTCCTCTTGGATGAGAAGCGAAACGCCTTCAAGGAAAAACAAAGTCCAGGTGCTTTTCGAAAAAACGCACTTTTGAGAAATGGCTGAAAAAGAAGGAAGTCAATATTTGGACGCTTGGGAGGGTGTCTGTCCTTATTTTACAGGCGCACCCACGCTGTTCCCATCCCGCCCTCCCCCCCCAAATTAAAAGTCACATTTTGGGGAAAAGGTGGGATTCAGGACACAAAAAATTCTGCCTCGAAGCCGGCAGCAGAAAGAGAGAAATTATTTGCAGGGATGAGATGGTTAAAACACTATTGTAAAGGCTAAAGGTCTCTCTTTTTCCCCCACCTCCTCTTCGTCCTCCTCGGCCTCTTTGGATCTGGGTTGGGGTGGGTCGTTCGTGGGGGGGGGGAAGAGGAGTCTTCCTTAAAGATCCCCACCCCGCCATCATCATCATCATCATCATCATCATCATCATCATTATGCCACTCGATCAAGGCGCGCTTAACAATCCTTCCCTTCGCGCGGGAGGGAGAGAGAGAGAGAGAAAGGGTGGTGGGATCTCGGCGTATGGAACCAGTAGAGAATGGGTCGTTTGAAGGGCAGGAGTGGGTTTAGTGAACGGGCAGGTTTCCTTCCTCCCTTATTCCCCCCTTCTTTCCTCCCTCCCTCCCTCCCTCTCCTTTTCTTCCTTCCTTCCTTCCTCTCTTCTTTTCTTCATTTCCTCCCTCTCTCTCTTCTTCATTCCCTTTTTTCCTTCCTTCCTTTTCCTTCCTTCCTTCCTCCATCCCTCCCTGCTTCCTTCCCTTCCCCTCCCTCCCTTTCCTTCCTTTCTCCCTCTCTCCTCTATCTCTCCTTCCTCCCTCCCTCCTTCTTTCCTTCCTTTCTTTCCTCCCTCCCCTTTTCTTTCTTTCTTCCTTCCTCCCTTCTTTTCTTCATTTCCTCCCTCTCTCTTCTTCATTCCTTTCTTCCCTTCCTTCCTTCCTTCCTTCCTTTTCCTTCCTTCCTTCCTCCATCCCTCCTTGCTTCCCTCCCTTCCCCTCCCTCCCTTTCCTTCCTTCCTTTCTCCCCCTCTCCTCCCTCTCTCCTTCCTCCCTCCCTCCTCCTTTCCTCCCTTCCT
Organism: Pituophis catenifer annectens; assembly: GCF_029215685.1. NCBI lineage: Eukaryota > Metazoa > Chordata > Lepidosauria > Squamata > Colubridae > Pituophis > Pituophis catenifer. Next base: position 2,456,039 of record NW_027256881.1, read on the forward strand.
TCCTTCCCTCCCTCCCTCCCTTCCCAACTACTTCCAAAGGCCCTTTTGCCTTTTAAACTGATCGCAGGAATCTCGCCTTGAACTTGTCCCTGAGTTGGATCGCGTCCCAAACTGTGAGCCTCACATGCTCCGGGATGGGAGTTGTGGGGGGGGGGAGCGGGAAAGAGAGAAAAACGGCGGGGCCTTTTTCTGAAGGCCTCCAAAGATTCAGCCCCGGATATTTGGCAGGGTGAAGTATTTTTGCCTCCCCCCCCCCCCCGTGGCAAAAGAAAAAGGAAAACCAGCCGGGGCGCAAGGGTCTCGTTGGTTCCAAAGCTCTGCGACCCCGAAAGAGGGGAAGACTGTCTGAGTTTGGCACAGGGACCCCGTTTCTAAAGAAACGTGCTTTTGGGGAGCCGGAGTGAAAGAGAGGAGGGGGCAGTGTTACCCGCAGATCCAGCAAGCAGCGCTGGAAACGGGGAAGGCGTAGAATTCAGCGCGGCTCCTTTTTTTCCCCTCCTGATAATTTTTTTGGTTGTGTTGTATACCCTGTTGTGTTGCTTTTTCGGTTCGGTGGGTCATCAGCGCCTCCTCGCGAGTCGGTCGTTGGGCCTTCGCCCTCGTGGAAGAAGGGCGCTTCTCGGCGACAGGGCAGCCCCTTCACTCGCCTCCGAGGAAACGCCACTCGGGTCTTGGAGGGATATTAGGAATATTACGAATATTCCCTCAAGAACGCCATCCTATGACCCGACTTAATAAACGGTACCGGCGAGGATAAGGGTGTGGCTCCCGGGCGATCGAGGCTCTGTCCTCCGCGTCCCGCAGAAATGGCTTACGGAGGGGTTTACTTGCGAGTAAGGAAATCAAAGCGCACTAGGATTTGGGATCAATCCCCTCAAAAGGATTTGGGACTAGGAAGCGACAATTGCGAGTGGGTCTCCCACGCGAGGACTGTGACCCGCTCGTTCCCGCGAGGCTTATTCCCACGTGCTTTAAATACAGACTTTAACACTGAAGGCAATTTCACGCGTGCAATCCGCAAAGCAGGAGCCGCCGTTCCGACGTGCTTTGCTTGCTTTAGCAAGGAAAGGTCAGGCTCGAGGCTTCCCGCTGTCCATCCCATAATAAATAGAAGCAAAGCCCTTTTGGAGTTGAACGGAAATCGATGGCAATTAAAAAGCGCTTAGCTCTTCCCTCTGCTAGACTTCAGAGCAGATTCGAGGCTTAAAACGGACCTTAAACCCCGATTCTCCTGGGTTTAACCGGCGCGTGTGAATCGGTATTTCTGGAGTCGAGAAACAATTCCTGGAGCCTTGCGACCATCCTTCCGTGGTCGGTAAAATGAGGACCCGGATTGTTGGAGAAAACGTGCTGACGTTTGTTAAACCGCTCAGAGTGTGCTATAAATGCAAAGCACCACGGAGCGGTATATAAATCTAAGCGCTGTCTCTTCCTTTGCTTAGATTTTTGGATTCAGATATGCGGGCTCCAAATCGTTTTAACAATATCTGGAGCAAGAGATAAACCTCAGTTGTGAATTAGCTTAAATTTCACCCCCCACTTCTTGTAACACCACCAGTCGTATTCCCACGGTAGCCTAAACCACAATCTAACTTGGCCATATTTTAACCTAGCCTGATTTTTGGACTCGGGCTCCGGGACAAATCTTTTTAACAGTATCTGGAGCAAGAGATAAGCTAGATAAGTTGTGAGCTAGCCTACATTTTTCTCCCTTCTTCTAACACCACCAGTCTTATTCCCACGGTAGCCTAAACCACAATCAACTTGGCCGTGTTTTAAATAAACCCTGTAGCCAGCTTCGAGATCCTCCTGTGAACTCAGAATCGTGAGTTGATCGAAACCCACCATAGAAGTGAAACTGTTTGGAATATAAGCATAACATATGCGGCTGCCTAGAGTCGCATAGGTGAGATGGGGCGGCTGTATAAATCGAATAATTAAAGAGAAATAAATTAAATTCCCCCCCCCCCCAGAAAACACTTTAGGCTTCCAGCTCAATTGAGTAAAGCAAGCGGCAAGTTGTGTATCAAGGCAAGTTGTGTATCGAGTGCACCGTGGCTGCCTCCGTTTTAGGATTGATCTCACCTATTCCTTTAATCCGAATTATCAGCCAAGGCCCATCTATTGGCACAGAGGCGGATCGGGCGCAGAGATTCTTTTTAAACTGGTTTGAGAGAAAGCCCCTCTTTTTGAAGTTCACGGAAGCTTCCTTCGGAGGAATTAGATCCGCCACACACACAAACACACACATACAAAATGTAGCTTGTGCAAAAATGACATGGTTTGAAATTACGGGGCTTCCCCTTCGTTTAAACCCGCCATGAATTCAGTTTAAATGAAGTACCGTAGCAACCCAAGAAAGGGACCGACTGAGATGAATTAAGAGTGGGGTGTCCCCCCAAAAAAGGGTGGTTAAATGCTGCAGATATAAATAGAAATAATAATTATAATTATTCTGGGGCTCCAAAATGGGGAAGGGTCGAAGATCCTTCTGAAAATCGTCTCGGGTAGGGGGGGGTGGGGGGGCAGAGGAAGGCCAAACACGGTTGTGAAACGACCTAAAAACCCTGCTCTAAGTAGTCCAATGGCGCCCGATTTGAGATTGACTTCCGAGAAAACCATTCGGTTCACACTTTGCACGTGGGAATGTGTCTCCGTGTTTTAAGGCCTGGATGTTCAGGCGGTCCCTGGTGAGTAATTAGGTCATTTTAGGGTTGGACGTTAGTGTGAAGCCTCGACGGGCGTTTCTTCCAATCCAGAAGCTGTGAAGCAGGTAGATCTCGTTGGAAACGGATTGCTTTTTAAGGATCCTTGCATTCCCGGATTCTTGCATTCCCAGATCCTTGCATTCAACTCGCAGGGCCTGACTTTCGAGTCACGAGAGATTTTCCTTGTCGCTTGGAAAACCTCCCTCTTCCCCCCCCCCACTTAATTTTCAGAAGGCAACCCCGCGCCAAATAATTAGGGCAGCTCCCCCCACCCCCACACTATCCAGGTCTCCTCGGGACTGATGAGACTACAAGTCCCATCTCCCCCAACTCGAACTAGTAGCCGAACTTGTAACCTGGGCTTCTGTCCCAGAAGGAATGAAACCTGACTGAATTCGCCAATGGATTGTCACCCATTGTGGCTCGGGAATCCAATGGACAGTAGTTTATAGGGGATCTCCTTAGATGGAGTGGTTGATGATCTATCTATCTATCTATCTATCTATCTATCTATCTATCTATCTATCTATCTATCTATCTATATCTATCTATCCATATCTATATCATCTATCTAGCTAGCTAGCTAATTTATCTTCTATCTTCTAATTTACATATATAATTCTATCTTCTATCTAATTATGTAATTCTATATATCTAATTTATCTAATTATGTATCTAATTTATCTATCTATCTAATTATGTATCTAATTTTATCTATCCATCCATCCATATCGATCTATCTATCTATCTATCTATCTATCTATCTATCTATCTATCTATCTATCTATCATCTATCTATTTATCTCTCTCTCTCTCTATCTTCTAATTACATATCTAATAATTAGATCTATCTATGTATATAATTCTATTTTCTATCTAATTATGTATCTAATTCTATCTATCTAATTTATCTATCTATCTAATTTATCTATCTAATTATCTGATTATCTATCTATCTATCTATCTACCTACCTACCTACCTACCTACCCTGTTTCCCCCAAAATAAGACATCCCCTGATAATAAGCCCAATTAGGCAGGCAATAAGGCCAAGCGCTTATTTCAGGGCTCAAAAATATATGACAGGGTCTTATTTTTGGGGAAACACTCTTATCTATCTATCTATCTATCTATCTATCTATCTATCTATCTATCTATCTATCTAATTATGTATCTAATTATATCTGTCTGTCTGTCTACCATCTATCATCTATCTATCTATCTATCTATCTATCTATCTATCTATCTATCTATCTAGCTAGCTAGCTAGCTAGCTAGCTAGCTAGCTAGCTATCATCTGGAAACGAACTTCCCATATCTGCCCCAGTCCCCTTTTAAGAGATCCGAGCCGGTTAGAATGGGGAAGAAGCACACCAGAGTTGGGGTACACCGCCGTTTTGCTTCAACTTGTTCGGGAGAGCCAGGCGGTTCCTAGACCGGTGGGTCGGCTCCTTCACTTGATCCTCCCCCCCCGCGCACGAGCCAGCTTTTAGGATCGCTCCCTCTGCGCCGCGCTCTTCTCTTCGCCCAAAGGGAGACCAAACCAACCGACGCCGTTGCAGTACGTCGGGGACTTGTTCTCTTTATTCGCCAGGCTCTTGGATCCAAAGGGATCCAAGGCTTCACTTCTGGAGATCTCCGGCCGATCCGATTTTCGTGAAGCGTGGAAGTGGAAAGCGGGGTGGTGGGGTTTGTTTGCGCTTTCCCCCTTTGTTTTCAAACCAGCTCCGGTGAGAAGGGAGGGGGGTGGGATCCTATTGGAATTCCTGCGGCTCTCCGCTGTTTGTCGGTTGGGTTGCTTGCAGCTGAGGTGCGGAGGACTAGCGCCTTAAGGGAGGCCGCGAGGAAAGAAACGGGTTTCTGTCGGCTCACTCCGATGTACTGTGGAGTAAGACGTCTTAAGGGACGCGGTGGCTCAGTGGCTAAGACGCTGAGCTTGTAACGGGGTGAGCTCCCGTGACTTGTCCCAGCTTCTGCCAACCTAGCAGTTCGAAAGCACGTAAAAAATGCAAGTAGAAAAATAGGGACCACCTTTGGTGGGAAGGTAACAGCGTTCCCTGCACCTTTGGCGTTGAGTCTTGCCGGCTACATGACCACGGAGACGTCTTTGGACAGCGCTGGCTCTTCGGCTTTGAAACGGAGATGAGCACCGCCCCCTAGAGTCGGGAACGACTAGCACATATGTGCGAGGGGAACCTTTTTACCTGTCTTAGTGACCAAAAGAAGTTGGTGTGCTTGGGGTGGTCGCCTTTCCTCCTTTTGGGGAAGGGGCAAAGCAGAAATCCTTTTGACAGCCTCTGGATTTCCATGGGAGTCTAAAAAAGGAGGGGAGGGGGCTTCAAAACTGTTTCCAGCGGAGAAACTGGGACTTTTCTTACCTATCTTTAAACTGTCAGAATTATTCGTATTAATCTTGTTTTTTGTTATTGGATGTAATTCTGGATCGATTTTTAACATTTTCTTTCTTGATTTAAGAGCAGGGAGAAGTTTAGAGGGCTTCCTCACAAGTAAAGCTTGACAGATTGAGGTTTTGGGGCGCAAATAATTCCTTGCTGAGTTTTGGTGCCGTTTAGGCCCAGGGTTTGGGGGTGGGGGAAAGAGAGGAGGTGGGGGGAACAAGCTAAAGAAAGAGAAACCTGAAAGACAGAACTCTCGACATGGCCTGGAGCACAGGAAAGCAGTCTCTTAAGATCCCCTCCAATACAGGTAGCCCTTGACTTACAACTGTTTCAATTAGTGACCAGAATTACAACAGCACTGAAAAAGGTGGCTTTAGGACTGGTCCTCACACTTATGACCGACAGGTGCTTGGCAAATGCTATGTATTTACAACAGTTGCAGTGTCCTGGGTCCCAAATGATCATCATTTATGACCTTCTTAGCTGGATTCTCCAATCCAGATCATGAGGGAACGGCCAAATTCCCTTAACAACCTCATGATTCATTTAACAACAGATGCTATTCGTTTAACAACCGTGGCAAAAAAGTTAAATACTCCCTGAATGACCACTGTGGTTGGATAATTCTGGTCCCCACTATACTCGTAAGTCGAGGACTACCTGCCCCGTAATTCCTCTCCCAGGACCTGGCTGATCAAATAATGATCATCGTTATTTATAAATATATAAATTAAAAAAGCCAATTGTGTATCATAAAAGCACACCAAGCAATGTGAGGTTTCTCTATCTAGGACCAAAGCAAGACATTATTTGAGCCAGAAACCGCAATTTCTAAAGCTTTACTCATGAGGAAGCTCCCTAAATTTCTCCCTGTTCTCCCTGTTCTTTTCTCCCTTACCAATTTTAAAACAACCCTTTTTCTTCTGCTTTTTCATTTATTTTTTTGCTTAAAAAAAAAAACCCTGTCCCCTCTCTCGGAACTGGCTTTATCACCCTTGGAATTTTTTCTCGGTCTCTTCTACCACCAGCAAAAACATTTTATGCCTGTTTTTCCATTTCTACATCTCCACCAAGCGGCACCGAATCATCCTTGTGTCTCTACTAGCAAAATTAAAAATTTTTTTAAAAAATTCAAGTTCAGCTTCTTGGATTAAATTTGGAGTGCGCTGATCCTGAAAAGGATTGTTTGTTCCTCTGGACTTTTTCCCCCCCTCCTGTTTTGCTGATGCTTTGCTTCTCCATCCTGTTATTTATTGATTTGTTACGGGATTTGCAGTGTTACTATGAACGTATTTGATCACAAGCTCTCCCACTTCTTTCTCCAAAATAGGTTGTTTTCCTACCCCCTCTAATTTTACTGGAGGGTGGAAGGATGTGATGGGATTTTTCTGGCGTAAAAACAAAACAATCAGCAGATTTTTAATTTTTTTTTTAAGAGTGTGATCGTTTCACACTCTTTAGGCCCAGATTTTTCCCCCTTCCTCTTTTCCTAGCTTTTAACACCCGTTTTTTCCTCGCTTCCTTTACAGACCATCCTCAACTCCATGCATAAGTACCAGCCGAGGTTCCACATAGTAAGAGCAAACGACATCCTCAAATTACCTTACAGCACTTTCCGAACATACGTGTTCCCCGAAACCGACTTCATCGCGGTGACCGCTTACCAAAATGACAAGGTAAGAACCTGGTGGGATACGCCCCCCCCCCCCGAGGTGGGGGATTAAGGGTTGAGGGCAGTAGTGGGATTCAAGTAATTTAACAACCGGTTCTCTGCCCTAATGATTTCTTCCAACAACCAGTTTGCCAAACTGCTCAGAAAAGTTAACAACCGGTTCTCCCGAAGTGGTGCAAACTGGCTGAATCCCACCACTGATGTGGGGGGGGGGGTTCTCTCTTCCTTAATTTCCTGGTTAGTTTCTCCCCCCCCCTCTACTTTAAGCTCTTACTTCTAAAGAGCTAGATTTGGAAAACCGAACCGGCTGAAAGAGTAAAATATTTCCAATGGGTAATTCAAGATAGACTGCCATGATCCGTGGAGGTTCCATCGAGCTTTAAGCTTGTCTCTTTTTGCTCCTCTCTCACTCACTCTCTCTTTCTCTCTTTTTTTAAGTCCAGGAATTTGAGACAGGCAAACACCCCCCCCCCCCATCAAAGCAGGGTGTAAAGCTAGTATTAGAGAAAGAGAAATCTAAACTCTGTTCCTTCTCTTTTAAAAAAAAAAAAAGTCCAAGAATTTGGGACAGGTAACCACCCCATCAAAGCGGGGTGTAAGGCTAGTAATGGGGAAAGCGAAATCTAATCTCTGCTCTATGATTTTTGACTGGAGGCTGAGCTTTAAATTATATTTTGCCTTTATTACTTTATAGGTAACTCAATATATCCAATATTCCTCCCTGCTCCTATTTCCCCCATAACAACAAGGTGTGAGATGGATTTGGGCTGAAAAGAAAGGGACTGGCCCAAAGTCACCAAAACCCAACTTTCATGCTTAAAGTGCAGCTAGAATTCACCATCTCCTCGTGACCTGTTCAAGGTCACCCAGCTGGTTTTCAGGTTTACCGTCTCCTGGTGATTAGCCCAAAATCACCCAGTCAACTTCTCGGGCCTAAGGCGGGACTAGAACTCTTAAACATCTGGTGATTGACCCAAACTGACCCAGCCAGCTTTTGTGCCTTGGGGCAGGACTAGAATTCACACCTCCTGTTTTCCAGGCCAGAAGCTTAACTACTACACCAAAGTGGTTCTTAATATGTCTATATGAATATTGGAAGGGAATATCTCATCCGTGAAACCTATATATCTATATATCTCCATCTCTCCATCTCCATCTCCATCTATCTCTATCTCTATCTCTATCTCTATCTCTATCTCTATCTCTATCTCTATCTCTATCTCTGTCTCTGTCTCTATCTCTGTCTCCGTCTCCGTCTCCATCTATCTCTGTCTCTGTCTCTGTCTCTGTCTCTGTCTCTGTCTCTGCCCTGTCCCTGTCCCTGTCCCTGTCCCTGTCCCTGTCTCTATCTCTATCTCTATCTCTATCTCTATCTCTATCTCTATGTCTCCGTCTCCGTCTCCATTTTTGTTTTTTTGTTTTTTAAATTTGATTTATATGACGCCCTTCTCCGGAGACTCAGGGCAGCTTACAATGTGCTAAGCAATAGCCTTCATTCTTTTGTATATTTATACAAAGTCAGCTTATTGCCTCCACATACTGGGTCCTCAATTTACCTACCTTAGAAAGGATGGAAGGCTGAGTCAACCTTGAGCCTGGTGAGATTCGAACCTGCAGTAATTGCAGGCATCTGGTCTTAACCAGCTTAATAACAGGGTGTCTTAGACCACTGTACTACCAAGGCTCCATATCTTATCTATCTATCTATCTATCTATCTATCTATCTATCTATCTATCTATCTATCTATCTATCTATCTATCCAAATATGTACATATTCAAACTATCACTCTGTCTATCCTCCTGATTTTTTTTTTTTGTCCTCTAGGACAAAAATACCTTCTAGGTTTTAAGAGGTGTTTCTGAATCTTTATCTGTCTTCCAATGTAATCTTCGAGAAACTCCTTCAAAAGATGCTTTCATATAATTTTTCAGTGTTCATTTTTCCTCATTGGGGGGTGGGGAGAATAATAATAGAATAAACGGAGGATTATTGTAGGCTCCACTAGTTATGTTCACTAGAAAAGTAACCCGCATGACTGAAACTATTGCTCGCATCCACATGAATCAGGCCTCTTCCTAAAATGATGGCTAGTTTTTTCCTGACCCACCAAGCTACTCAACCCCCATTGAAACCTAGTTTAAATGTGTGAAACCACATGTGGTTAGATTATGGGTCTGTGTGCAGATTACAGCTTTAAATTAGCTTGATTCTGCAAACGTTTAGCTAACCCTTGGACAAGGGGCGCTTGGAAGCACGGACCAGTTTTCCCTGAATTTTGGGGGGCAGAAAAGGGGCAGGGAGGTAGAGAACTGGGGGCTGAATTCCCCCCCTTCCCCGTAACCAGGTTACGCTGCCAATTTAATAAATCAGGTTTTACACTTTTTTCTTTTTTTTCTTTAATTTATATGCCATCCTTCTCCGGAGACTCAGGGCAGCTTACAATGCGTTAAGCAATAGCCTTCATACTTTTGTATATTTATACACAGTCAGCTTATTGCCCCCACAAACTGGGTCCTCAATTTACCTACCTTAGAAAGGATGGAAGGCTGAGTCAACCTTGAGCCTGGTGAGATTTGAACTTGCAGTAATTGCAAGCAGCAGATGTTAATAACAGTGCTTTAGTCCACTGTACTACAGGCATTTCCCTGAATGCACGAACCGGGAAGTGAGTTTATTTCTATTGATATTATTGAATTTATTATATTTGTCTGCCGCCCATCGAGGCAACTCTGGATGGCTTCCCACCCTAAAATGAAACCCTAAATGCAACCTATAGCTATAGAAAGTCACACTAACACTTACGAGCAAATACAGGCTTCCTTGCAAGATGCCATTTGTTTAAAATTCACTAAGTAAAATTCTAAAACCGATCCAGTCGAGTAGGCCTTCCTAAGTGGCTTTTCTCCAGGATCTTTTACCTGATCCCGGTTGTGGGAATCCAAACCAATCCCGGGTTTCCATCAGAGGGGTCGGGGCGTGCAAAGCCTTCTTGAAATACACACAAGAAACCCCCGTTTTTTGTGTCTCTCGCAGCAAAAACCTCTGGTATAAAATCGGTGGCGTTTTTTCTTTCTTTCTTTCGGAAAAGGCGCTTTTGATTTGCGGCTCAGCCCTAGAAAAGGAAGGAAGGAAGGAAGGAAATTGGGAACCCAGGGAAAAAAAAAAGTTTTGAGTTTGCTTTTAAAGTTCAATTAAAGTCCGGATCCAAGGTATAATAAACAACAACCCCCCCCACCCCCCACCCCCAGCTGGAAATCGGATAGGAATTAAATTTTGGAAGCCGGCAGGGAAGGAAGGAAGGAAGGATGGATGGATGCGGGGAAATTTTCTTTTGCAAACGCTTGCAGGAAAAAGGCCTTTTTTTCATTGCCGGTCTCTTCCCCCCTCGTTTCCCCCCCTCCCACTTTCGCTTGGGGGCTTTCTCTCTGCGGTGGGCGCTTGGCGTTTGGAGGGTCATTCATCGATTGACGGCCTTCGCCCTTCAAATTGACGAGGCCACCAGGCGAGAGGAGCCCAGCCAGCCTGGGTGAAAAAGTGGGGGGAGAAAAGTCCCTGTAAAATCGACTTTTCTAGATCTCTAGGTCCAGAGATTGGGGTGAGGAGGGGAGACCCTAACCCCAATCCTAACCTTAATCCTTTGCCGCCCCCAAAAGGCCGAGCTCAGGTCCTGCCCCCTCCCCTCTTTCAATTCACTCTTCTATCCAAACCAGCATTGTCTCCATTTCTGCAACATTCTTTTTTAAAACCGGATAGTCCTCGACTTACAACAGTCTTGCTTAGTGACCGGGGTTACAATGGCACTGAAAAGCATGACCTATAGCCAGCGGTGAAATTCAATTTTTCTTACTACCGGTTCTGTGGGCGTGGCTTGGTGAGCGTGGTGTGGCTTGGTGGGTGTGGCAGGGGAAGGATACTGCCAAATCTCCATTCCCACCCTACTCCAGGGGAAGGATACTGCAAAATCCCCATTCCCTCCCCACTCCTGGGGGAAGGATATTGCAAAATCTCCATTCCCACCCCACTCTGGGGCCAGCCAGCTACTCAAAATTTCCGCTACCGGTTCTCCAGAATTTATCAGAACCTGCTGGATTTCACAACCTGCCTATGGCCATTTTTCACACTTATGACCATTGCAGTGGTTCCCCCCTCCATGTGCACCCGCCTTTGTCCTCCTTTGCCCCCCAAACCCTAACCCTGCGCCCTCCTTTACCCTCCAATAGGCCGAGTTCAGGTCCTTTCCCCTTCCCCCATCTTTCAATTCGCACTTTCTTCTCTCCAAACCAGCATTGTCTCCATTTCTGCAACGTTCTGTTTCTAAACTGGATAGTCCTCGACTTACAACAATCTTGCTTAGTGACCGGCGTTACAACGGCACTGAAAAGCACGACCTATGGCCCTTTTGTACACTTTTGCACACCATTGCGGCATCCCTCCCACCCCTCCACGGGAAAGACATTCAGATGCTTGACACCAGAGTCCTATTTATGACGGTGGCAATGTTTCAGGGGGGGGGGCAGTGGTGTCATGTGATCCCCTTTTGCGACCTTGTCGGAAGGTCGCAACAAGGGAGCTCGTGACTCTGGGACATGGCCCCCGTCGTAAACGTGAGTCAGTTTGCCAAGCATCTGGATTTTGATCACGTGACTGACGGTCCGAAGTGTGAAAAAAGGGTCATCGGTCACTTTTTTTGAGTGCCGTTGTCGCTTTGAACAGTCACTAAATGAACCGTTGTAAATCGAGGACTACCTGTACTTTAGATGCAGCAAAAGAGACCAGTGATGGCTAACCTTTTTGCCATCGCGTGCCAAAAGCGGGGGGAGCACGGGGGGTCACACCTGTGTGTGCCGACACCCATAATTCAATGCCCCCCTGCGCCCGCCTGTCGCTCCCCCACCGCTTTTGGCACGTAATGGCATGGTGGGCCCAATAGGCTCGTTTTTTCGCCCTCCCCAGTGTCCAGAGGCTTTCTTGGCGCCTGGGGAGGGCAAAAACAACCTTTCCAACCGCCCTGGAGGTCCTTTGGAGACCGGAAACAGCCCATTTCCCGACTTCCAGTGGGCCCGGAAGGCCCGAAAATCAGCTGGCGCACTGGAGCTGAGCTATGGCAACGCTCGCGTGCCCACAGATGTGTCTCCGTGTGTCACTTGCGTCACGCGTGCCATAGGTTCGCCATCACGGGACTAGACAGTCACTTCTCTGAAATGGTATAAACCTTAAACAAAATTTCATTTTTTCATTTCATTTCATTTTATTAAATTTGTATACCGCCCTACTCCCGAAGGACTCAGGGCGGTGAACAGCCATAAAATAAAACATATAAATACAAAATTTAAAATGGAGATAAAACAAATTAAATATATTTGGCTGAACCATTTTAAAACCCCAATAATTTAAAACCAAATTTAAAATTCCCATTTAAACAGAGGAAAAGTTTAGGTCAGGCCAGTTTGATGGAATAGGAACGTCTTAAGTCAATAGTCAAGAGGAGAAAAAAACACAGGAACCCCAACTTGGTGCCCTCCAGATATTTCCCAAATCTGTAGCTATGACCTTGACTTCACTTAGTTGGCCAGCTCGAAGGACTTTCAACTGTTTCTGAACATTATTTCAATTTTTCTCAGATCACCCAGCTGAAGATAGACAACAACCCCTTCGCAAAAGGATTTAGAGACACGGGGAACGGGCGAAGAGAAAAAAGGTAAACTGAGAATCTTTTTTTCCCTTAATGACAATACGATGGGATTTCTACGGGCAAATGCTGTTATTTTTTTGTTCCTGCACTTCCTCCTTATCTTAGTTTGCCCTCCTAAATATAGTTCTTCGGGATTAAGGTCTGTGGTGGGGCTGATGCTGGAACAGCCGTTCACCAAATTGTATTGTAATGTTGTTATTGTTCTCTGCAACCTTATTTGTGTTTGCTCAAAACTCTGGTGGGCAGCCTTGCTATCTGGATTAAGTCTTCAGCTTGCAGAAAACAAGAGAAATTGACTCAACTTTGTAATCAAACACCGTGTTCATCCAAGGTTGGTTTAATCATGGTTTATTAAACAACCTCCTACTGCCTGGATTTTGATAGCACTTTGCCAGAAATGCAGAGGTGAAATGCTCCCGGTTCGGACCGGATCGCTCGATCCGGTAGTGATGGAGGCGGGTGGTTCGGAGAACTGGTAGCAAAAATCCCTGCCCCCCCCCCCCCCCCATGCCCAGCTGAGCCGGACAATCATCAGAGGCTTTTTTTTTTTACTTTTAAAAGCATTTTTTCTACAACCTCTTCGGCCGAAAAAATGCTTTTAAAAGTAAAAAAAAAAAAAGCCTCTGATGATCGCGCGGCTCAGCTGGGATCATCAAAGGCTTTTAAAAGAAAAAAAAACTTTTTTTCTTTTAAATGCCTCTGACTATCCAAGCTGAGTTGCCTGATCGGCAGAGGCATTTAAAAGAAAAAAACCCTTTTTTTCTTTTAAATGCCTCTGACTATCCAAGCTGAGTTGCTTGATCGTCAGAGGCATTTAAAAGAAAAAAACCCTTTTTTTCTTTTAAATGCCTCTGACTATCCAAGCTGAGTTGCCTGATCGTCAGAGGCATTTAAAAGAAAAAAAAATCTCTGCCGATCAGGCAACTCATCTGGGATCGTCAGAGCCTTTTGAAAGCATTTTTTTACAACCTCTTCCCCGGAAGAGGTTGTAGAAAAAATGGTTTTAAAAGTTTAAAAAAAAAAAATGGCCACGCCCACCCAGTCACATTACCCCCCCAAGCCATGCCCACAGAACCGGTAGTAACCAATTTTAGATTTCACCACTGCATATGTGTGACTTACAAGTCACAGTGGCTGAATTTATATGCAACTCATTAAATTGCAGAGAAGGGAAGGGGAGGGGAAGGAAGGGGAGGAGAAGACAAGACTAGGGATGCTATGATAGGAGTCGCCCAACATTTGAGGGGTTGCCCCAGAGAAGAGGGGGTCAACCTATTCTCCAAAGCACCTGAAGGCAGGGCGAGAAAATAAGTTGACCCATATTCTTTGTGGCAAATCTTGGAAGACGGCTATCATGTCCCAATTTTGGGAGTTGAAGTCCACCCATCTTCGAGTTTGAGAAAAACTGCTCCACCGTTCCAGATAAAATGGCTGTCCAATCTCTTCTTGATAGCCTCCGGTGATGGAGCACCACAAATTCTGGAGACAAGAGAGAGAAGGACATGGGAGGACTTGGACCTTCTCAAATGCTGATGCTGAAGATTAAAACTCGTCCCCTTCCCCCCCCCTTTTTTTCCCCCCACTGAAAGGAAGCAGCTGACTCTGCCTTCCCTGAGGATGTACGAGGACCCCTGCAAGCAGGACAGAGACGGGGGAGAATCCGATGCGTCGTCTTGCGAACCTGCCCCAGTACGAGAATCTCTTCACTCCCCGTTGGCGACAACTCCCAGTCCTTTACGGGTCCATCGAAACAGCAGAGGTGAGGATCTTTGGGAGGGTGGGTGGGGGGAGGTTGCAGGATCCGCAAGGGATGGAGGCAGTGGTGAAATCCAATTTTTTTCCCTACTGGTTCTGTGGCTGTGGCTTGGCGGGCGTGGCAGGATTGGTGGGCGTGGTGTGGTTTGGTGGGCGTGGCTTGGTGGGCATGGCAGGATCCTGCAAAGTCCCCATTCCCACCCGACTCCTGGGAGAAGGGTATTGCAAAATCTCCATTCCCACCCCACTCCTGGGGGAGGGATACTGCAAAGTCCCCATTCCCACCCCACTCCTGGGGGAAGGATATTGCAAAATCTCCATTCCCACCCCACTTCTGGGGGAAGGATATTGCAAAATCTCCATTCCCACCCCAATTCTGGGGGAAGGATACTGCAAAATCTCCATTCCCACCCCACTCCTGGGGGGAAGGATACTGCAAAGTCCCCATTCCCACCCCACTCCTGGGGGAAGGATATTGCAAAATCTCCATTCCCACCCCAATTCTGGGGGAAGGATATTGCAAAATCCCCATTCCCTCCCCACTCTGGGGCCAACCAGAGGTGATATTTGCCGGTTCTCCGAACTACCCAAAATTTCCGCTACCGGTTCTCCAGAACCTGTCAGAATCTGCTGGATTTCACCCCTGGGTGGAGGGGTGATTTCTTCTTGAAACAGGGTGGGTGGCCACCCCCGGTTCCAATCCTGAACCCCGGGAAACCCCGCCCCCCCATACAAACCTTTTCCCCCTTCAAAAGGGTTTGAACATCTTCCATGAAGAAAATATATCTATAGGCAGTCCTCGACTTATGACCACCATGGAGACCAACATTTCTGTTGCTAAGCGAGACAGCAGTTAAGTGGCTTTTGTCCCATGTTACAAACTTTCTTGCCACCGTTGTTAAGTGAATTGCTGCCATTGATTAAGTTAGTCACACGGTTGTTAAGTGAATCTGGCTTCCCCCCGTTGACTTGGTCAGAAGATCACAAAAGAGGATCACGTGATCTCAGGACACCACAACCGTCATAAGTACATGCCAGTTGCCAAGCATCTGAATTTTTAATCACGTGATCGTGGGGGATGTGGCAATGGTCGTAAGTGTGAAAAATGGCCGCAAGTCATTTTTTTCCAGTGCCGTTCTAACTTTGAATGGTCACTAAATGAACTGCTGCAAATCGAGGACTACATGTACTGCTGTGTGATCTAATTCCTTCCCAAATTATAATCATAAAAATCCACTATCCTTATCTCAGTTAATTTATATAGGTAGTCCTCAACATACGACCACAATTGAGCCCAACATTTATGTTGTTAAAGCAAGAAATTTATTAAGTGCATCGTGTCCCATTCCTTGCCACTGTTGTTAAGTGAATCACTGCGGTTGTTAAGTTGGTCACAGTTGTTAAGTGAATCTGGCTCCCCGTTGACTTTGCTTGGTCGCAAAAGGGGATCATTTGGCCCCAGGACACTGCAACCGTCAGTTGCCAAGCGTCTGAATTTTAATCACGTGATCATGGGGATGCTGCAAAGTGTGAAAATTGGTCATAAGTCACTTTTTTCAGTGCCGTTGTAACTTCGGTCACTAAATGAACTGTTGTAAATCGGGGACTTCCTGTATTATGCCATAGTTGGAGATTGCAGGTTGCAAAGGGATGAGAAGCGGAGATGTTTCTAAGTTTAAATAATGTGTATTCATGGAGGAGAATGTGAATATTCTTTTTTTTTTTTTAATAATATTGTCTCCGGAGAATTATCTCTCTGCTCCCTTCAATCCAATTCCTTGCTACTGATAAATATATTTTTTTGGCCAAGAGAAGATTTTGCTATCTACTGCCCCCTGCTGGTTATATTAAACCCATTTTTTTTCTTCTGGAATTTTTAGTCACATCTTACCCTAAAAACTTTCAGATAATACTCGGAATTCTTAAAATTAGTGAACAGAAACTTTTCTGATTTTTTAAAATTAATAAACTAGTGTTTTGTTTTGTTTTTAAAAAATCCTCATCTAATAAGCACAATGGGTGGAAACTAATCAAGGAGAGAAGCAACCTAGAACTAAGGAGAAATTTCCTGACAGTGAGAACAATTAACCAGTGGAACAACTTGCCACCAGAAGTTGTGGGTGCTCCAACACCATTCTTTTAAAGAAGAGATTGGATAAACATTTGCCTGAAATGATATAAGGTCTCCAGCCTGAACAGAGGGTTGGACTAGATGACCTCTAAGATCCCTTCCAACTCTGTTATTCTGTAAACTGACAATACATTGTCATACCTAGAAAAGGCGGCGAAAAATTAAATAAATCTCTATACGGGGAGTCCTCCACTTACGACCCCAATTGAGCCCAACGTTTACGTTGCTAAGTGAGAAATCGGTTAAGTGAGATTTGCCCCATTTTACGACTTTTCTCGACATGACACTGCAACCGTCATAAATGTGAGTCAGTTGTCAAGCATCCGAATGTAAGTCACGTGACCATGGTGCAACGGTCGTACGTGTGAAAAAGGGTCGTAAAGTCACTTTCTTCAGTGCCGTTGTAACTGCGAACGGTCACTAAGCGAATTTGGTAAGGCGAGGTCTACCTGGTTTTAAGTGTTTTGCAATTAAAATTTCTAACAGTTTACTCTCACTTTTGCGTATGCTAAACCCAAGCCAGGCAGCCACACTATAGCTTAATTAGATCAGGAGTCGGCAACCTGGGGCTCTGGAGCCGCATGTGGCTCTTTCACCCCTCTGCTGCGGCTCCCTGTCACTCAAAATAGGCATCACAACCACCAATGTGCGACACCTGCCGGGACGCAATTTATTGAGCTTTTCAACTCCCGGTAGGCCAACCGTGGATACATCCAAGGAAAGAAAAGTCTCAGAAGAAAACAGAACATTTAATTCAACTACATATGCTAGTTTTGCGGCCACTCAAGAAATAGTCAGGCACGGGAAGGGTTTTGTGGCTCCCGGTGTTTTCTTTTCTGTGGGAAACGGGTCCAAATGGCTCTTTGAGTGTTTAAGATTGCAGACCCCTGATCTAGTTTATGCAACTCTAATGCAATTTGTCTAGTTTTGGCTTAGCAACGAGAGATGGCTAACCAGGATTAGCCAGAGAGCAAACGCAGCCAGTAAAATGTCCAGGCTTTCAGCCTTAAACTATTATTTTACTTTGGAGTAAACCTACAGAACAGAACAGAACAGAACAGAACAGAACAGAACAGAACAGAACAGAAATAAGGAATGGAATGGAATGGAACGGAACGGAACAGAACAGAACAGAACAGAACAGAACAGAACAGAACAGAACTAAGGAATGGAATGGAATGGAATGGAATAGAATAGAATAGAATAGAATAGAATAGAATAGAATAGAATAGAACAGAACAGAACAGAACAGAACAGAACAGAACAGAACAGAAATGAAGACCTTGGAGGTCTTCTTAGTCCAGGCCCCTTCTCAAGCAGGAGTACCTATACCATTTCAGACAAATGACTCTCCAGTCTCTTCTTAAAAACTTCCAGTGATGGAGTGCCCACAACTTCTGGTGGCAAGCTGTTCCACTGGTTAATTGTCCTCCCTGTTAGGAAGTTTCTCCTTAATTCCAGGTTGCTTCTCTCTGTGATTAGTTTCCAACCATTGTTTCCAACATGAGACTTCAAGTTTGGCTGCAGGTGTAAATTGATGGAGCTTTAGTCGATACAGGTAGTCCTTGATTTACGACCACAATGGAGCCCCAAATTTCTATTGTTAAGTGAGACATTTGTGCAGTGAGTTTTGCCCCATTTTTATGACTTGCCTTGGCCACAGTTGTTAAGTGAATCATTGCAGTTGATACGTTAGCAACCCGGTTGTTAAGTGAAACTGGCTTCCCACTTGACTTTGCTGGCACTGAAGGTCGTAAAAAGGGATCCTGTGACCCTGGGGACTCTGCAACCGTCATAAGTATGAAGCAGTTGCCAGGCATCTGAATTTTGATCACACGATCACGGGGGATGCTGCAAAGCATCGTAACTGTGAAAAACGTTCCTAACTAAGTCACTTCTTTCAATGCCGTTGTAACGTTGTAAGTCGAGGACTACATATACTGCTGTGTGATCTAATTCCTTCCCAAATTATAATCATAAGAATCAGTAGTGAAATCTAAAATTTGTTACTACCAGTTCTGTGGGCGTGGCTTGGTGTGTGTGTGTGTGTGGGTAATGTGACTGGGTGGGCGTGGCCATTTTTTTTTTTTAACTTTTAAAACCATTTTTTCTACAACCTCTTCAGCGAAGAGGTTGTAAAAAAATGCTTTCAAAAAGCTCTGACGATCCCAGCTGAGTTGCCTGATTGGCAGAGGCTTTTTTTTCTTTTAAATGCCTCTGCCGATCAGGCAACTCAGCTTGAATCCTCAGAGGCATTTAAAAATAAAAAAAGCCTCTGCTGATCAGGCAACTCAGCTGGGATCATCAGAGGCATTTAAAAGAAAAAAAGCTTCTGATGACTGTGCGGCTCAGCTGGGCATGGGGGTGGGGCAGGGATTTTTGCTACCGGTTCTCCGAACCACCCGCTTCCATCACTACCGGATCAGGCGATCCGGTCCGAACCGGGAGCATTTCACTCCTGATAAGAGTCCACTATCCCTATCCCAGTTAATTTATACGGGTAATCCTCCCTGTAGTTTGCACAGAAATAAATTTTTGAAATGCCGTGACTTCAAAGATCAAATTTCTTTTGAATTTCAGAACATTGCGCACATGATTACAATTGTGTGGTTCCTTATAAGTGCCATAGTGTAAGCAAAGAAAAAAGGCATCAAAATTGGCATTTCCTTTTAAAAAAATGTGTGGCAGGGTC
Organism: Pituophis catenifer annectens; assembly: GCF_029215685.1. NCBI lineage: Eukaryota > Metazoa > Chordata > Lepidosauria > Squamata > Colubridae > Pituophis > Pituophis catenifer. The sequence goes on from NW_027256881.1 coordinate 2,475,089, forward strand.
ACAGCCTTAGAGGTTTTATGATTTATTGATCATATGAAGTCATATTTTAGTAGCGAGAAGCTGTAAATCTCCAAACTCCTCATTTATTTTGGCAGCGAAGTGAATACCGGAGTATTTACTGCAAGATATCTGATGTTCTCCAGTAAGAAGGAAGCTATTAAAAATAAAATCCCTTTTGTCCTGAGTCACCAGGCCTTGGCAGAGATAAGCAGATCTGATTGGGGCTTGCTCAATTTTATTAAAAAGGATCTTTTAAAAACACCCCCACCTTTAGTTAAAACTTGTATTTTATTGTAAACATTAATGCCATTTTTGATTTTATACATTTTACAGCTAGTCCTCGACTTACGACCCCAATGGAGGCCAACATTTCCTGTTGCTAAGTGAGACATTTGTTAAGCGAGCTTTGGCCCCCTATTATAACTTTTCTTGCCACATTTGTTAAGGGATTCGCTGCAGTTAAGTTAGTAACTTAACGGCTTCCTCATTGAACTCGCTGGTCAGAAGGCCGCAAAAGTGGATTGCGTGACCCCAGGATACGGCAATGGTCATAAGTATGAAACAGTTGCCAAGGATCTCGCTTTTGATCACGTGACCCTGGAGATGCCGCGGTGGTTGTGTGCAAAAAACGGCCACAAGCCTATTTTTTTTCTGGGCTGTTGTTCGCTTTCAATGGTCGCTAAATGAACTGGTATAAGTCGAGGACTACCCTGTATACCATTTTTAAAATACATTTTATTTTCATGTTGGAAACCGCCCAGAATCACCATGTAGCAAGATGGGTGGAAATTTTAATGAATCAATCAATGAATAAATAAATAAATTTGCTTTAGAAATGTCCCCAAGAAAATGCCGTATTTTTCGGACTATAAGATGCACTTTTTTGTTTCCCAAAAGGGTGAAAATGTCTGTGCGTTGTATAGACTGAATATTGGCGAAGCCCCCCCCATCCGCCAGCCATTTTTTGGCCTCTGCATGCCCCATTATCAGGGCTTTTTTTCGGCCCATTTTTGAGGCTTTTTATGGCCCATTTTTGAATCTTTCTTCAGCCCGTGTTTGAGGCTTTTTTCGGCCTGTTTTGAGGCTTTTTTTCGAGGCTTGTTTTCAGCCCATTTTCAAGGCTTTTTTTGACCCATTTTTCCCGAAAAAAAAACAGGCTGAAAAAAGCCTCAAAAATGTGCTGAAAAAAGCCCGCTTCCAATGGTGGGATTCAGCCGGTTTGGACCAGTTTAGGCAAACTGGATGCTAATTTTACATCTGGTTCGCCGAACCGGTACTTGCAAGGACTGGCTGGCCCCATCCATCCCACCCCGCCCCTCCCAGAAGTCTCCACATGGCCCATTTTGGATGTCAGGTAAGTGCAGGGCCCACATGGAGGCTTGGGGAAGGCAAAAATCAGGCCTCCTGGAAGTTGGGTCTCCAGAGGGCCTCTGGAGCCTGGGGGAGGCCATTTCTGGTCTAGAGAGGGCCTCTGGAGCCTGGGGGAGGCCGTTTTCGCCCTCCCGGAGGCTGGAGGAAAGCTTTTGGAGCTGGGGAGGGCAAAAAATGGGCCTCCCGGAAGTTACAGAAGTCTGGAAACGGGCCCGTTTCCAGCCTCCGGAGGCCGGGGGAGACCATTTTCATCCTCCCAAAGGCTCAAGGAAAGCCTCTGGAGCTTCGGGAGGATGAAAACACCCACCTGCCGTGGTGCAGGAGACCGAGTAGGCCATGCCCAACATGGCCACGCCCACCCAGCAACCGGGCAGTGAACTGGTTGCTAAAATCTTTGAAGCCCACCCCTGCCCCCTTCCCAAGGATGATGGGCCTTGTGCTTCCTCAGCTCTCGGAGAACGCTGGTTCTTCCCTCTCACGTCTTAGCCGATTGGGCTAAAATCAGGGATGAAATGCTCCCGGTTTGGACCGGATCGGGTGATCCGGTAGCGATTGTGGCAGGTGGTTCGGAGAACTGGTAGCGATGGCGGCGCGAGGGTCCACCCACCCGCTTGGGTGTCGTTACTTCCTGCTTTTAAAAGGTAAAAACAAAAGGCTTTGACGATCGCGCGCCACAGTTGTGATTGTCAGAGCCTTTTTCTAACCTTTTAAAAGCATTTTTAACAACCTATTCACCCGAATAGGTTGTAAAAAAATGATTTAAAAAAGTAAAAAAAAAGTTGGCCACGTCCACCCAGTCACATTACCCTCCCCCCCACCAAGCCACACCCACAGAACCGATAGTAACAAAATTTTATATTTCACCACTGGCTAAAATGATTTCTTTCTCCTTGCAGAAGACAAAGGAAGTGACCAAGAGCCGGAGAAAGGGCCGGGGGTGAAGAGATCCACTCCTGACCGGGGTCCGGCCAGCCCACCCCACAACCACAGCCCCGGCTTGCAGGCGGAAGAACGGAGTAAAGAACGGGGCAAAGCCGGCGAGGCCTCCAAGGAAGGTGGTGGGGAGGCAGCTCTCTTCACCCCTCTGGCCTTGGAGAAGGAGAAGCTGGAGGGCAGAAGGAAGGAACCTCTCCTGCAGCCACCCCAAGAAGGATCCAAAAAGGAATTGCCCGGAGATTGCACCCCGGTGGGGTGCAGCAGCAAAGAAGCCTTCGCCCCACTGATGGTGCAGACCGACAGCCCTCCGCACTTGAACCCAAGTCATCTACAAAGTTTGGCTCTCTCGGGTCTTCACGGTCAGCAGTTCTTCAACCCTCTGGGCGCCGGCCAACCCTTCTTTCTTCACCCGACCCAGTTTGCGATGGCACCCGGAGCCTTTTCGGCGATGGGCATGGGACACTTGCTGGCTTCGGTGGCAGGCGGAGGGAGCTTGGAAAACGGGGGACTCTCAGCTCCTCAAGGGACGGCGGGAACCACGACCCCGTTCCCCTTCCATCTGTCCCAGCACATGTTGGCTTCTCAGGTAAGGGGCGAGGAGTGGAGGGGGGCAAAGGGTTGACTTCCCTTTCTGAGAGGGATCTTGGACGATCGTTTAAATATGAGCCAGCCCTGTGCTGCAGCTGCCAAAAAAGCCGACACAGTTCTAGGCTGCATCAACAGAGGGATAGAATCAAGATCTCGTGAAGTGTTAATCCCACTTTATAAGGCCTTGGTAAGGCCATACTGGGAATACTGCATCCAGTTTTGGTCGCCACAATGTAAAAAAGATGTTGAGAGTCTAGAAAGAGTGCAGAGAAGAGCAACAAAGAGGATTAGGGGTCTGGAGGATAAAACATATGAAAAACAGTTGCAGGAATTGGGTATGTCTAGTTTGATGAAAAGAAGGACAAGGGGTGACATGATAGCAGTCTTCCAATATCTCAGGGGCTGCCCCAAAGAAGAGGGAGTCAAGCTATTCTCCAAAGCACCTGAAGGCAGGACGAGAAGCAATGGGCGGAAACTCATCAAGGAGAGAAGCAACTTAGAACTAAGGAGACATTTCCTGACAGTTAGAACAATTAACCAGTGGAACAACTTGCCTCCAGAAGTTGTGAATGCTCCAACACTGGAAGTTTTTAAGAAGATGTTGGATAACCATTTGTCTGAAGTGGTGTAGGGTTTCCTGCCTAAGCAGGGGGTTGGACTAGAAGACCTCCAAGGTCCCTTCCGACTCTGTTATTCTATTCTATTCCCCACTTCGGCTCAGGATGGGGCCAGTCAAGGGCTAGATTTACAGTCCTTCTTGTAATATGTCACCTTTAAGTTCGGTGGACTTCAACTCCCAGCCTATAGGAACTTAGAACATAGATTCATGGAAGGGCCGAACTGGTAGTTAAATTACTGGCTGGCCCCTCCCGTCCCTGACCCTTCCAGGAGTCTCCCCGCACCCCGTTTTCGCTCCCAGGAGGCTGCAGGCAGGCCTACTAGGCCCTAAACGGGGCACGGGGGAGTGCGTCCCCCCCCAAGGCTTGTTTTTGCTCCCAGGGGGGTGCAGGAGGCCGAGTGCTGCCTGTCACACCCCCTGGCCACACCCACCATGGCCATGCCAACCCAGCCGGTCATTAGGGCAGAGAACCGGTTGTTAAATTATTTGAATCCCACCACTGCCGGTGATGCTCAAATTTCTCACCTCTAAGACCTGTGGACTTCGACTCCCAGAATACCTAGGCAGAGATCTCATAGCGTTCAGTGGTGGGTTCCTCCCGGTTCGGCCCGGTTCTCCCGAGCCGGTAGCGGTGATGATATGACATCACCGAACCAGTTTTCCCCCCGCCCCCCCTGCATTATTCTTACCTTTTATTTGGCCCCACCCCCAATCTATTGCTGCCTCCTGAGTCCCAGCTGATGGCTAGAGGGAAAAAAACTGTTTAAACTCTTGCCGTGGGGCTTCAAAGGGCCGCCCTACAGCTGATCAGTGTTAAAAGAAAACAAATGAGTAGACCGGTGCCTGCAAAAATACATGAGTAGACTGATGCCTGCAAAAATAAATGGGTAGACCAGTGCCTGCAAAAATACATGAATAGATCAGTGCCTGCAAAAATAAATGGGTAGATCGGTACAGCTCTGCAAGCAGTTAAAAGCCTGGTAGACCAGTACCTCTGCTAAATCCTAAATAATTGTCACATGACCATCAAGCCACGCCCACAAAATAAGCCACGCCCACAGAACCGGTAGTAAAAAATTTTAGAACCCACCCCTGATAGCGTTGACAACAATGTCATGCCTTGGGATACAAATCATTTATCGGTCAGTTCCGCTGGCCTCCAGCTATGACTTCCAGAAGACAACCAATGTCTCTCTGAGCATGGCAGGGAAAAACATCAGGAGTTATGGACAACGTCCCTTGATCGAAGCTAACGGCTCCAATTCTGATGGCTGGTTTTTCTACCTGAAGGACCTCCAAGATTCTCCTCTTACGTTTCTCAGTTGGATGGAGTTGACTTAACAAAGTCAACTGTTGACTGAGGACGTTGCTAAGAAGAACAACCTGGACTGGATTTGTGGTGTTTTTTCTTCTTGTTGTTGTTACTGATTTCTTTTGCACACTGACAAACTTGCAATTGTAATCTGCTGCAGTGGTGGGATTCAAATAATTTAACAACGGGTTCTCTGCCCTAATGACCCTCTGGGTGGGTGTGGCTATGGTGGGCGTGGCCAGGGGGTGTGATAGGCAGCACTCGGCCTCCTGCACCCCTCTGGGAGCAAAAACGGGCTGCCGGGGGGGGGAAACGCGACGAGCCGCCCCACCCCCCTGTGGCCCGTTTTGGGCCTAGGAGGCCTCCCTGCACTTACCGTACCTGGGAGCCAAAATGGGGCACGTGGAGACTCCTGGAAGGAACGGGAAGGGGCGGAGTCAGCCAGCAATTTAGCTACCGGTTTTCCCGAACCGGCCTGAACCAGTTAAATCCCACCATAGGTCGTCTGGTCTGATTTTTATAGCAAGAAGTACTTTTTATTTTTTGTTAACCTAAATAGTGATTGGGCCTCAAAAACAGATCTGTTCAAGTCTGGCCTCTAGGTTATTAATCAAACCTACCTTCTGCAATTCGTTTATAGCACCCTCTGCCTCCAGAAAATGGGCTAATTGAATAAATTTTGGTTAAATTAAACGTGGCTAAGCACAATGTGTCAAGGCAGATAAGGGACTGCACAGTAAGCGACGAAGAACGAGTGTTCTTGATGGCCCAAATATGTTGGGATGTAGAATATGGGTCGTCCTCGATTTACCACCACAAATTGGGACCCGAATTTCCATGGCTAAACAAGGCGATTGTCATTTAGATATGTATATTATTTATCTTTATCTTTATTTATTAATTAATTAAATTTATTCCCGCCCACCTGACCACAGGGTAACAATTTTGCAATTGTTAAGCAAATCACTGCCATTGTTAAATGAATCACATGGTCATGAAGCAAATCCGGCTTTTCCCCCCGTTGACTTTGCTTGTCGAAAGCTGGCTGGAAAAGTCACAAATGGGGAATCACGTGACCATGAGGTCAGGGGTGGGTTCTACCTACCTTTACTACCGGGGCAATGGGGCTGCGCGCGCTCTCTTCTGTGCATTTTGATGACGTTGGGGTCAGTGGGCGGAGCCTCTCGCTGGTTTTACTACCGGTTCTATAGAACCGGTGCGAACCGGGGGTAACCCACCACTGCATGAGATGCTGCAACTGTTCTAAATACATGATATATTTGTTTATATAATATAGAATACAAAAAGATGAAAGCAAATAGTAGGAAAAATGAGGGAAAGGAGAAATGTAGAAAAGGGAGAAAAGGCATTGACTTGTGATTGCCTCTGGTGCAGTACAGGTATCTTATAAGACAGGGTCTTATTTTCGGGGAAACACGGTACCAACTTGATATAATAGAATCAGTGGTAAAATCCAATTTTTTTTACTACTGGTTCTGTGGGCGTGGCTTGGTGGGCGTAACGTGGCTTAGTGGGTGTGGCATGGGAAGGATACTGCAAAATCCCCATTCCTGGGGGAAGGATATTGCAAAATCTCCATTCCCACTCCACTCTGGGGACAGCCAGAAGCGGTATTTGCCAGTTCTTCAAACTACTCAAAATTTCCGCTACCGGTTCTTTGAACTACTCAAAATTTCTGCTACCGGTTCTCCAGAACCTGTCAGAACCTGCTGGATTTCACCCCTGAATAGAATGCTTTTGTTGGTAAAAAGACAAAACCGTTCCAGTCAACTTTAAAACTCTGAGCTTGCTTATCTTTGGGTAAAGCCAGAAATCTGGATTTCATTTTTTTTGAGAGGGTCACTCTTACGCATGATGCGTGAGAGTTGAGTCCGTTTCGGCTGAGCTGAAAGCCCCAAGCTCCAAAATATATTGCGTCTTAAGCCCCAATAAATGGCAAAACAGTTCACAATCACAGTTTTGACATCACAGTGGGGAATTCTGTCCAATAAACAGAAGTTCCAGTCTAAAAATGGTAATTGCAAAATGGGCACGGCTGAAGATAAATAATATTTCTCTTTTTTTGGTCAAAAAGGCCAAGTTGTTTGTGCCCCTTTTACAGCAAAGGAGCGGTTAAAAAAAATGTGTATATGGATTTGACCCTTATAATAATATTAGTTTACTTTATTGTCATTGCATCTTGTGCAACGAAATTAAATGCCAACTTCAGTGTACATCATACGTAAGAAAACTATAAAAATAAAACAATAACACACATCCTACACATTCTATATACAATTGAATTGAAAACCCCTGATACTAATATGGCAATAATATAGGTTTCACCCCAGTGTTTTTTCAGCCTTGGGAACTTTTAAGGTACGTGGACTTCAACTCCCAGCATCCCCCAGCCATATGATGCTTGTTGTAGCATCCCTGTGGTCGCATCCCAGGGTCATGTGATCCCCTTTTGTGACCTCCTGACAAGCAAAGTCAATGGGGAAGCCAGATTCACTTAACGACGGTGTTACAAGCTTAACACGTGCAGTGATTCACTTAACAACCATGGCAAGAAAATGGGGCAAAACTCACTTAGCAACATACATTTTGGGTTCAATTGTGGTCGTAAATTGAGGACTACCTATGTAAGAGTGTATTTTACCTGAATATCATCTGCTGGAGTTTGTGCTACCTATGAAGTGCCTTTTAAAGAACTGTGTGCAAAACACTACATATAGCAATTTATCCCACCATACCTCTTTTCAAAGGATTTGAAATAATGCTTTTATTTCAAAAGTGGTTCCTTGATTATTATTTTTTTCCTTCAGCTAAAGAGGAAAAAAATAGTTTGATTAATCTAATGCACACATGAGTCAGTTCAAAACAAGAAGAACCATTTTTTTCCCGGCGATTAAAAGATAATTTTCAGCTAATCAGTGAGGTGGCCCTCTCTCATTAAAAGAAAATGCCTCTTAGATTCATTAAAACTCCTAGAATTGTGCCCTAAACTCACACTTTTACCAACTAGTCTCCAAAGAGATCAACTGAATATCGTGGACTTAATCTTAAAATGGTACTTATTGTAGCGGGAGAGAAAACTCTTTTAAAATGCAAGCATAATAACCCAATAAGTCACTCTTTCCAACAGGGCAGAAAATTGCTTTTCCTAATTATTGCATATATTGCATGAACCGATTAGATTTTTTTTAATTTAAGCCTCATGTTCTGTGATTTGGCTTGCAGATGGTTATTGATTTTTGCTTTCATCAGTTACCGGAGTCTAAAAAAAAACCTGGACTATGGCTTGAAGAAAGTTTTAAGAATTTGAAGGACATTTTGTCAAATGAATGCACAATTCGTGCGCTGATCCTAAAATATATCAGAATTTGCTGTACTCTGCAAACATATTTACTGCCGAGAAGGCATGGAATAATAACAAGAGCAGTGGATTGGTAATGTGTTGGGTGTATTATTAATGTTGGGTCAATTCTTAGTGACCAGATAAGCTAAATTTTCTCCATGACAGTTGTTAATTTAGTAACATATTTGTTAAGCGAATCTGGCTTCCCCATTGTCGCAAAAAGTGATCACATGACCCCAAAACACTGCAACCGTCATAAATATGAGTCAGTTGTCAAGCTGTCAAAATTTTGATCACGTGACCACGGGGATACTGCCATGGTCGTGTGAAAAACGGTCGTAAGTCACTTTTTTTCAGTGATGTTGTAACTTTCAATGGTCACTAAATGAATGGTTTTAAGTCACTGCAGTGATTCGCTTAATGGGCACAGCAAAAATGTCTTAAAATCAAGTGTGACTCACTTAACAACGGCCTTGCTTAGCAATTGAAGTTCCAGTCTCCATTGTGGTCATAAGTCAAGGACTACCTGTAGGCAGAGAGAGATCAGGCAGGCACTGATTCCTTCCGCAGGATATCAAAGTATTTCCCATTTGGTTTGGTTTAGTGGTTAAGGCGCAGCTAGAAAGCAAGAGATTGTGAGTTCAAGTCCTACCTGTGAAAGCCAGCTGGGAGACTTTGGGCCAGGAGATGAAAAGTTCTAGTCCTGCCTTAGGCATGGAAACCAGCTGGGTGACTTTGGGCCAATCACCAGGAGATGGAGAGTTCTAGTTCTGCTTTAGGCACGGAAACCAGCTGGGTGACTTTGGGCCAATCACCAGGAGATGGAGAGTTCTAGTTCTGCTTTAGGCATGAAAACCAGCTGGGTGACTTTGGGCCAATCACCAGGAGATGGAGAGTTCTAGTTCTGCTTTAGGCACGAAAACCAGCTGGGTGACTTTGGGCCAATCACCAGGAGATGGAGAATTCTAGTTCTGCTTTAGGCATGAAAACCAGCTGGGTGACTTTGGGCCAATCACCAGGAGATGGAGAGTTCTAGTTCCGCTTTAGGCATGAAAACCAGCTGGGTGACTTTGGGCCAATCACCAGGAGATGGAGAGTTCTAGTTCTGCTTTAGGCATGAAAACCAGCTGGGTGACTTTGGGCCAATCACCAGGAGATGGAGAGTTCTAGTTCTGCTTTAGGCATGAAAACCAGCTGGGTGACTTTGGGCCAATCACCAGGAGATGGAGAGTTCTAGTTCTGCTTTAGGCACGAAAACCAGCTGGGTGACTTTGGGCCAATCACCAGGAGATGGAGAATTCTAGTTCTGCTTTAGGCATGAAAACCAGCTGGGTGACTTTGGGCCAATCACCAGGAGATGGAGAGTTCTAGTTCTGCTTTAGGCATGAAAACCAGCTGGGTGACTTTGGGCCAATCACCAGGAGATGGAGAGTTCTAGTTCTGCTTTAGGCACGAAAACCAGCTGGGTGACTTTGGGCCAATCACCAGGAGATGGAGAATTCTAGTTCTGCTTTAGGCACGAAAACCAGCTGGGTGACTTTGGGCCAATCACCAGGAGATGGAGAATTCTAGTTCTGCTTTAGGCATGAAAACCAGCTGGGTGACTTTGGGCCAATCACCAGGAGATGGAGAGTTCTAGTTCCGCTTTAGGCATGAAAACCAGCTGGGTGACTTTGGGCCAATCACCAGGAGATGGAGAGTTCTAGTTCTGCTTTAGGCATGAAAACCAGCTGGGTGACTTTGGGCCAATCACCAGGAGATGGAGAGTTCTAGTTCTGCTTTAGGCATGAAAACCAGCTGGGTGACTTTGGGCCAATCACCAGGAGATGGAGAGTTCTAGTTCTGCTTTAGGCACGAAAACCAGCTGGGTGACTTTGGGCCAATCACCAGGAGATGGAGAATTCTAGTTCTGCTTTAGGCATGAAAACCAGCTGGGTGACTTTGGGCCAATCACCAGGAGATGGAGAGTTCTAGTTCTGCTTTAGGCATGAAAACCAGCTGGGTGACTTTGGGCCAATCACCAGGAGATGGAGAGTTCTAGTTCTGCTTTAGGCACGAAAACCAGCTGGGTGACTTTGGGCCAATCACCAGGAGATGGAGAATTCTAGTTCTGCTTTAGGCATGAAAACCAGCTGGGTGACTTTGGGCCAATCACCAGGAGATGGAGAGTTCTAGTTCTGCTTTAGGCACGAAAACCAGCTGGGTGACTTTGGGCCAATCACCAGGAGATGGAGAGTTCTAGTTCTGCTTTAGGCACGAAAACCAGCTGGGTGACTTTGGGCCAATCACCAGGAGATGGAGAGTTCTAGTTCCGCTTTAGGCATGAAAACCAGCTGGGTGACTTTGGGCCAATCACCAGGAGATGGAGAGTTCTAGTTCTGCTTTAGGCATGAAAACCAGCTGGGTGACTTTGGGCCAATCACCAGGAGATGGAGAATTCTAGTTCTGCTTTAGGCATGAAAACCAGCTGGGTGACTTTGGGCCAATCACCAGGAGATGGAGAGTTCTAGTTCCGCTTTAGGCATGAAAACCAGCTGGGTGACTTTGGGCCAATCACCAGGAGATGGAGAGTTCTAGTTCTGCTTTAGGCATGAAAACCAGCTGGGTGACTTTGGGCCAATCACCAGGAGATGGAGAATTCTAGTTCCGCTTTAGGCATGAAAACCAGCTGGGTGACTTCAGGCCACTCGCTCTCTTTCAACCCAACCCACTTCACAGGCTTATTGTTGTTGTGGGGAAAATAGGAGGAAGATGCGTTGGATATGTTTTCTGCCTTGAGTCATTGATAAAATAATAAAGGGATACGAAGGAAAGGAAAGAAAGAAAGAGAGAAAGAAAGGAAGGTGGAAAGGAAGAAAACAAGAAGGAAAGAAGGAGAGAAAGAAAGAAAAAGAAAGAAAGCAAAAAAAGGGAAAGAGAGAGAGAGAGAGAGAAAGAAAAAGAAAGGAAGGAAGGAAGAAAGCAAGAAGGAAAGAAAGCAAGAAAGGGAAAGAGAGAGAGAGAGAGAGAGAGAAAGAAAGAAAGAAAGAAAGAAAGAAAGAAAGAAAGAAAGAAAGAAAGAAAGAAAGAAAGTTAAATCAAGAATGGAGGACCACATTTTGAGTCCCAGAAGAGTGAATAGTGCTTTTTTAAAGTCCCTTTTTTAGACAATAGAGCCATCCATGCTCTATTTTATCTAACAAGTCCACCCCAAACCTTGGAGGGGGAACAGTCAGTCCTTCCCCACCCAAGGAGTTTTGGGAGCTGGAAGCCGGATGTATTTTGACCTCTCTGTGTGTTTTGTCCAGCACAAAAAAAGCTGCAGCCTACGTCAGCAAATTCTCAGGCATAGTTTTCTTTTTTTAAAAAATACAAAACAAAACAAAACAGTTTCTAGTCCTTAAGGATGCAAATGGTGCCTTAGAGCTTATGATAAGCAGATGTGGAATTATACCGTCCTGTTTGTACATTTATGGTAAGTTTCAAGTTGACTAAAAAAAAACAAAAAACAACCAGCTTTCCGAAGCTGAGTTAAAGCTGGCATCGCACCCGGCCTCCACTTGGCAGCAAACTTTCGCGACTTTCGCAGTAGCCTAGTGGAGAAAAAAAAATTAATCCCATGGGTACCGTAAACTGCTGGTGTGGATCAAAATTCAGAAATCTCCTCCATAAAGTTTGGGTGGAGAAAAGTGGGGGAGAGAGAAAGGGAATATCTTTAATGCTTTCAGGGAAAGCATTTGTCCAGAATGGTATAAGGTCTCCTGCCTGACCAGGGGGTTGGACTAGAAGACCTCTAAGGTCCCTCCCAAACCTGTTACTCTATATTTTGTAAATAAAAATGCCCAATGATCTTCTCAAGGGCAGAGTCTCCTGCCTCAGCAGGACTAGAAGACCTCCAAGGTCCCGTCCGAACTCTGTTATTCTGTTAAAATAGCTTTTCGGAAATTTCCTTTATCACGTTTAAGAGGAGAGAAGGGGAGAGAGGCAGTGGTGAAATATTACCGGTTTGCACCGGTTCGACCAAACTGGTAGCGCCGCCGCCCTGTGATTTGGTGAACTGGTAGCGGCAGCAGCGCAAGGGTCCGCCCACCCACCTGGACGTCGTTACTTCCTGGTTTTAACCAGGAAGTAACCTGTTTTTGACCCTCTGCGTATGCGCAGAGGGTCCAAAATTGCATGTGATGCGCAAAAATGCCCCATCATCTTCTCAAGGGCAGGAATGGCCACTGATTGAAACGCTGCCCTCTTAGATGTTGGCACTATAGAAATATATTGAGTAATTTTTTATTAAATTGTTATAAAATGGATTTAGAAGGGATAATAGAGGCATATGAAGAAATATACCTGATGCTAAAAAGTGTGCGTGAAACTATAAAGAACAATAAGAAGACAAGGGCAGGGGTGAAATCCAGCAGGTTCTGACAGGTTCTGGAGAACCGGCAGCGGAAATTTTGAGTAATTGGGAGAACTGGCAAATGTCACCTCTGGCTGGCCCCAGAATGGGGTGGGAATGGAGATTTTGCAATATCCTTTCCCCAGGAGTGGGGAGGGAATGGGGATTTTGCAGTATCCTTCCCCTGGAGTGGGGTGAGAATGGAGATTTTGCAATATCCTTTCCCCAGGAGTGGAGTGGGAATGGAGATTTTGCAGTATCCTTCCCCTGCCACGCCCACCAAGCCATGTCCACAGAACCGGTAGTAAAAAAATTTGGATTTCACCACTGGACAAGGGGATCATTTAAAGACACAGAAATGAATGTAGAAGTCACGAAAAGAGGAACACGATATGCAAGAAATAGATGAGAAATTAGAAGAAGCAGTGGAGGGGAAAAAATCAAAATGAGACACAAGAAGCTAAAAATAAAGAAGAGAAAGGATATATAAGTAGGAATCAATTAGATAACTCCTTAAAAGCTTATAATAGAATAGAGAGAAAAGAGAAAAATCTGTTCAAAAAAAGAGAAAGATTTAGAGGGAAAAAAAGAAAACTCTCTTTTTAAAAAAAGGAAGTCTTGTTGATGGGTGTCCAAATAATACAGCAGAAAGAGACATTCCCAGAAGGGAATGTTCAGTAGGCACAAAAATATCAAAAAGAGCTACAAGTTTCCAAGAGTAAGAGAGATAAAAGACTGACTAAAAAGTCAATAAATGATGGAATTTTAAAAAGGTTAAGAGATGATGAATAATGAGAGAATATATTAATAAAATGGGAAAATACAAATAGGGAAAATAGTAGTATATATATTAATAGATAATACAATTTATTATAACTAAAAATTAAGTTAAGATTAGTAGGTGGAAATTTAGGATTAGGTAATTTAATTGTATTATTAACATTAGTAGTGTGTTAAAGTATATTGTGAATTTAAAATATTAAGGATTAGAAATTGTGGGGATTTTGAGATACGCTGCCGGGATTGATTAAATATTGTTAATATTTGGCTTTATTAGTAATCCTACACATTTGGAACATTGAAGTTATGGTGGAATAATGAGTAATTCTTAAAATATTAAATATTAGTAATTTAGTAGGGGACAACAAATACATGGCGCAAAGAAATGTTATCTGTTTAAACGAATTGATGGGAAAAATGATAAAGAATGATGACAAGAGAATAGCATTGTTGAAGTTGGAAGATTAGAACTACAGATACTTATTTGTGTTGTTATCGTTAGCGTTGTTTAAAAAAGATTTAACCCTGCCAACACGCTGTCCACAAAATATGTAATTTAATTTCTATAGCCACCATCTCAGCAAGGACATCGATTTAACCAAAGGCAGGATATAAATAAATAATAATTGCGTAAATGGATAAATAAATAAATAAATAAAACTTTTTGCTGCTTCTCACTAATATTTTATTTTGCTTTGCTTTGCTTTGCTTTATTATTTTAATTTCTAAAGCCACCTTTCTCAGCAAAAGGCAGGAAGGACATTGTTAGAAGCCATTAATCTGTGAAAGGTAGAACATATATATAAATGCATAAATGCATAAATAAATGCATAAGCGCATAGGTAAATGATAGATAGATAGATAGATAGATAGATAGATAGATAGATAGATAGATAGATATACATACTGTGAATAGAATAGAATAGAATAGAATAGGAAAGGGAATAGAATAGAATAGAATAGAATAGAATAGAATAGAATAGAATAGAATAGAATAGAATAGAATAGAATTCTTTATTGGCCTAGTGTGATTGGCCACACAAAGAATTTGTTTTTGGTGCAGATGCTCTCAGTGTACATAAAGAAAAAATAGAATATATTCGTCAAGAATCATAAGATACAACGCTTAGTGATAGTCATAGGATACTAATAAGCAATCAAATCATACTAGGAAACAATAAAAACAATGAAAGTTGTAAAGATACAAGCAACATGGATATAGCCATTAGTGGGAAGAGCTAGATAGAAAGAAAAGAAAAGAAAAGAAAGAAAAAGGAAAGAAAAAGAGATAGAGAGCTAGAGAAAGAAAGAAAGAAAGAAAGAAAGAAAGAAAGAAAGAAACTAACTCTTGGCTGCTCCTCACCAATTTACTTACTTACTTACCTATTTATCTATAAACTATTTGGTCATAAGCTGAGGACCATCTGTATAAGAACTTTAGGTTAATATACAAATTTCAAAGAGGCAGCAGAAGAACGTTATGTATGGAAGTCAAAATTTGAAGTCTGGGAATACGGTTTCTCGATCACCACCACAAAAACTTTTAATAACCTTTGATTGTTGGAAAAGGTGCTACCATACCCTAACTCAGCTCTTCTCTTACAATGAAGGGAAGGAGATATGAGCAGAAATACCCGGAAGGTGTAAAATCAGATTATTTTCAACATTTCCTCTCCTGACTATAGAGAGGGCCATGTTATCTAGATATTCTGATTTGGAATAGTAAAACAGCATCTGAAATGGGAAGGTGCAATGTTCCAATGTATTCTTTTAATTTCCCAGAGTTCCAAATACATAAGGAAAGTTTTTTAAAAAGCACCTGGAGTTTTTCTCTTTTCTGTTTAATTGTATTGTCATTTTTTTCCTTTATTCATTTGGCTAAAATTATTGTGATAATCATAGCTATAGATCAGGTGTCAGCAACCCGCAGCTCTGGAGCCGCATGTGGCTCTTTCATCCCTCTGCTGCGGCTCCCTGTCTCTGGTCGGCTCCACAATTGATAGGGCTTTCGGTTAGGACAGGTAGAGGAAAAAAGACGCCATACTAGGAGGAGATCTATGGTGGGGGAACTGGACTTCCGGTTGGCTCCAGAATTGAATGGGGGACTTCCGGTTAGGACCTTTGTGGCTCTTTTAGTGTTTAAGGTTGCCGACCCCTGCTATAGATAGAGTTATTCCAAGGATGGGCAATTAATTTTCCCAAGGGGTCGCAGGAGAAACTGGGGCTGTTGTGGAGGACTGAACCAATAGGACCAACACACTACAAATAATTCTACAAATAATTCTCAACTTACAACTGTTCATTTAGTGACTATTCAAAGTTACGACGTCACTGAAAAAAGGGACTTATGACCATTTTACACAGTTACAAGCTTTGTAACATGATCCCCACGATCATGTGATCAAACTTCAGCTGCTTGGCAACTGATTCATACTTATGACCGTTGCTGTGTCCTGAGATTGTGTGATCCCCTTTTGCGACCTTTTGACAAGCAAAGTAAACAGGGAAGCCAGATTCACTTAACAACCAGGTTACTACCTTATCAAAGGCAGTGATTCACTTAACAGCTGTGGTGGGAAAGGTTGTAAAATGGGGCAAAGCTCACTTAACAAAGGTCTCACTTAACAACATAAATTTGGGGCTTGATTGTGGTCATAAGTCGAGGACTATCTGTACTGCAAAGGGGCGTAAGCCCGCACGTACGCACACATATGTAAATTGAAAAAAAAAATAACAGTCATCTTCAAGATAAAAGCAATGCAGTTCTATTGCATTGATGGCATAGACTTATTTATATTTGATTTCTAATTTCAATTGATCTCACGCTGGCTGGATAGAAGCAGTCAAAAGAACAAATGCCCATGTCTGAATTATTCTATTGTTTTAGGTTCCTGTCTTAAGTGCTTCAATATTGAGAGATTGCATAGATAGGTTTTCCAAATTAAGATTGCATTTCTGTGCAAACTTACCTGGGGAAAAAATGAATTAGGTTTATCTTTGGCGAGACATATTTCTATAAATATGTTTTTCCATGATTGCAGAACTTTTCATGCTATTTAGCGTTTGCAGCAGAACAAGTTCCTTAATATATATATATATCTTTTTCGTAGGTTTTATGTGTATTTCTCTTTAGCCAGGTTCTACCTACGTAAAGCAAGATATTATGCAGCCCTAGTTCAGTGAAATCACAATTCACTAGTTTCTGGGCTTTTTTTCTTCTGGCAGCCAGCAAACCCTTTGCTGCCCATTGGGAGACTAAGATAGATCTATTTCGGCCTTATAAGGGTAGTACAAAAATTTGAAACCCACCACTGCTCCCTCCCACATGCTGGGGTAGACCAGGTGCCTCGATAGAAAAACAGTTTATATATCTCTATCTCTATCTCTATCTCTATCTCTATCTCTATCTCTATCTCTATCTCTATCTCTATCTCTATCTCTATCTCTATCTCTATCTCTATCTCTATCTATCTATCTCTCTATCTCTCTCTCTCTATCTATCTATCTATCTATCTATCTATCTATCTATCTATCTATCTATCTATCTCTACATCTACATCTACATCTACATCTATATCTATGTAGGTCTTTGGTTATTTGGGTTTTCTCCCGTGTAAAATTGGAAGTGTCTTGGCGACATTTTGACGAAGTCCCATTCGTCATCTTCAGGCTGGTGTCTTCGGCTTCATGCTTCTAGGAGCAATGTGTGATCGCTTCTAGAAGCATGAAGCCGAAGATACCAGCCTGAAGATGACGAATGGGACTTTGTCGAAACGTCGCCAAGGCACTTCCAATTTTACACGGGAGAAAACCCGAATAACCAAAGACCTACATACAAACACCTGCGAAAACCTCAGAAAACATCTATATCTATATCTATATCTATATCTATATCTATATCTATATCTATATCTATATCTATATCTATATCTATATCTATATCTATATCTATCTCTATATCTATATCATCTATATCTATATCTATCTATCTATCTATCTCCAAGTTTTTTCACAAAATTCAAATGGTCTTTCCCCCCACAATCTTGTGAGAGATCTGGTTGCATTGATGTCTTCTACGAAATTGCTATATTTTGAATGTGTTTTGACTAGTCTTTGTATTTCCTAGCAGGCCTCAGTTGTTTCTGAACAGATGCTCAAAATATTATATTGTGAAATAAAATCAGGATTGCCCTGACAAATTATTTTGGCAGGTAGGATGGAAAACAGCCAAGCAACATGGTTTCATTTTGTAACAGGAAGAACGATCCAATTTAATTACAGTGTTCTCGTCCATATGACGAAGAGAGAGGGAAGATGAGTCACTCGTCCAATTAAGCATATGTTAGGAAAAGTATTGACGCAATCCATAAATTATTTTATTGATGGACAGTCCTTGACCCTACGATGATTATTGAGCCCAAAAATTTCTGTTGCTAAGCGTGATAATTGTTAGGTGAGTTTCGCCCTATTTTACGACCTTTCTTGCAATAGTTGTTAAGGGAATCACTGCAGTTGTTATGTTAGTAACCCCGGTTGTTAAGTGAATCTGGCTCCCCCATTGTTCTTTGCCTATCAGAAGGTCACAAAACAGAATCACGTGACTCCGGGATATGGCAACCGTCATAATTGCTGCTGTGAGCGAGTTGGCGGCGATATAAATTTTCCAAATAAAAAATAAATAAAAAAATAAATATGCCGAGCATCTGAATTTTGATCACGTGACCACGGGGGATTCTGCAACGGTCGTAAAAGTGAAAACTGGCCCTACCTACGTTACTTTTTTCAGTGCGGTTTTAACTTTGAACGGTCGCTAAATGAGCTGTGGTAAGTCGAGGACTAGCTATATTGTAAATGTGTGATTGTTGCCAAGGATCACATGACCACAAGGCCACTGTGATGGACGTAAGTGTGAGGACCGGTCCTAATTCACTTTATTGAGCTGCCTCACGATTTCAAACACGTCACTACAAGTATGGTCATAATAGAATGGAATAATGGAGTTGGAAGGGACCTTGGAGGTCTTCTAGTCCAACCCCCTGCTTAGGCAGGAAACCCTACACCACTTCAGACAAATGGTTATCCAACATCTTCTTAAAAACTTCAAGTGTTGAAGCATTCACAACTTCTGGAGGCAAGTTGTTCCACTGGTTAATTGTTCTCCCTGTCAGGAAATTTCTCCTTAGTTCTAAGTTGCTTCTCTCCGTGATTAGTTTCCATCCGTTGCTTCTTGTCCTGCCCTAATTCAAGGACTACTACCTATATTGACCCAGAAAAATAGCTTTCTTCCAATGCAAAAGTTTTGTATGTCCTTCAAAAAATGGTGGCGCGAAAGGCAGGATAGGCA
Organism: Pituophis catenifer annectens; assembly: GCF_029215685.1. NCBI lineage: Eukaryota > Metazoa > Chordata > Lepidosauria > Squamata > Colubridae > Pituophis > Pituophis catenifer. The sequence goes on from NW_027256881.1 coordinate 2,493,772, forward strand.
GGATTGTATTCTGCAAGTTAGATTCTCAGAACCGCTTCTCGGCCTCCAAGAATTTACCAATTAAAATGGAATCCTCAAAGACTGGCTGAGGAATTCTGGGAGCTGAAGTCCGCCTGCCCTAAAGTTGCTGTGGTTGAGAAACGAGGATTTAAATCTGTTTGCTGCCGGTCTTCACCAGGACACGATCTCTCCTGTAACTGCAGGGATGCTTCAACAAGCTGGGGAATGCTGGGAGTTGAAGTCCACCTATCTTAAAAGTTCCCAAGGTTGAAAAACACTAGGGTCAAACCGATATTATTACTATATTATTATAATAAGGGTCGTCAAAGCCATATTATTAAGCAGACTTTTTTTTCTAATCCACTCCCTTGCTCTTCAGAGTGGCACAACAGTGTTCCAAACAATATCTATCTATCTATCTATCTATCTATCTATCTATCTATCTATCTATCTATCGTCATTTACCAAATGTCTGATTTTTTTGATCATGTCATTTACCAACAATTAATCAGTGGAACAACTTGCCTCCAGAAGTTGTAAATGCTCCAACACTGGAAGTTTTTAAGAAGAGATTGGATAACCATTTGTCTGAAGTGGTGTAGGGTTTCCTGCCTAAGCAGGAGGTTGGACTAGAAGACCTCCAAGGTCCCTTCCAACTCTGTTTATTCTATTCTATTCTATTCTATTCTATTCTATTCTATTCTATTCTATTCTATTCTATTCTATTCTATTCTATTCTATTATTCTATTCTATTCTATTCTATTCTATTTATTTATTTAATTTTTATACCGCCCTTCTCCCGAAGGACTCAGGGCGGTGAACAGTCAAAATAAACATATATATATAATGTGAATAGAAGCAATAGATAATAATTAAGTCAATTTGGCTTATCAGTTAAGTTAGGATCATTCAGAATAAAATTTACACAATCTACTCTACTCTACTCTACTCTACTCTACTCTACTCTACTCTACTCTATATATCTAATTTTTTTATCATGGAAATGCTACAACAGCTGTAAGTGTTAAAAAAGGTCCCAAGTCACTTTTTTCAGTGCCGTTGTAACTTCAAAAGGTCACTAAACGAACTGTTGTAAGTCGAGGACTACTTGTATCATGGGACTTAAAAAAGAAAAAAAAAGTCGAAGTTACTGCTTTTAGCTTTCTTAGCCAGAGGGCGTTTCCTTTGCTGATATTTTATGTTGCATTTAAGATTTATAATCCTGATTTTTTAATTTTTTTTTTTTTTTTTAATGTAGCTGTTTTCTCTTATGGGTCCCAGCCAAGCCGCTAAGGACTGGGCAGGATATACAGTTACTAAGCAAATAAATCGACGAAGGGTTTGATGTGGGTGGGAAACTGCCTGCAGTATTTATGGGAATGAAGTGGGGAAGGTTTTACTGGATTCCTAGGAAACCCAGTAATTGCTCACAACTGTTGTGCAAATGAAGAAAGCAATTGTTGGTCGGACAGCTTTGCATTTCTCTTGATTTTTCTAGCACCGGGGGAAAAAAAATGAAATATACGAGAGTAGAGCTACAGGTAATCCTTGACTTCTAGGGCCACAAGCGAGCCCCAGATTCCTGTTGCTAAGTGAGACAGTCATGAAGTGACTTGGGCCCCTTGTTTGCCAGAGTTGTTAAGCAAATCACTGCAGTCGATAAGTTAGTAACATGGTTGTTAAGTGAATCGGGCTTCCCCGTTAACTTTGCTGGTCAGACGGTCGCAAAAATGGGATCACGTGATCCCGGGAGGGACACTGCGACCATCCTAAATATGAGTCAGCTTCCAAGCATCTGAATTTTGATCGTGTGACCATGGGGAGGCTGCAATGGTCGTAAGTGTGGAAAAATAGTCCTAATTCACTTTTTCTTTCAAGTGCCAGTGTAATTTCAAATGGTCACTAAACGATCGGTTGTAAATTGAGGATTACTCCATGACTGCTCACTTAGGGACCATTTGAAGTTCTTACGGACCTCCTCAGAGATACCTACGACTTGGTTTTAAAGTCGTCCCCCCCCCACTCCAGATCAGGGATCTCCAACCTTGGCAACTTTAAACCTGGCGGACTTCAACTCCCAGAATTCCTCAGCCACCTTTCCTTTAAACTTGGAGGACTTCAACTCCCAGAATTCCCCAGCCAGCTTTGCTTTAAGCCTGGAGGACTTTAAGCCTGGAGGACTTCAGCTCTCAGAATTCTGGGAGTTGAAGTCTGCCAGGCTTAAAGTTGCCAAGGTTGGAGACCCCTGCTCCAGATCACGTGATCCGATCTGGTTGCTTGGCAACCAGCCATCATTTATCGCTCTTTGCCACGTTCTAAGCAGCTGAATTTTGATCATGTGACTGTGGGAAGGCTACAATGGTCGTTAAGTGTGAAAACTGGTTGTAAATCACTTTTTTCAGTGCCGTTGTAACTTTGAAATGTTGTCCCCAATCCGGGTCTGAGCTGGGTGCTGAGGCCAGACATGAGGTGCAGGTTTTGATTGCTTTTTATTGGGGTACCCCAAGGAAAAGGGCTCCTGGGCAAAATGCCAAGAGAGCCAAGAACAAAGGATTAAGAAAACTTTATACATTTTCAGTGAAGGACAAGGCGGGACAAGGCCGTATAATAAGAAATATCATCTAATAAACATTTTAGTAATAATTCTACAATTTGTTCTATTGGTCTCTAGCTTCCCCTATTCCTAAACCTTGGCTAATGAATGTCCCAGGAGTTATCTAATACACATTTTATTTGCTGCAGGCCATCTCTATTCCTAACTTTTAGCTGAGGTCTGCAAGTTGCCTAACTCTTTGTTACTTTTATCAGCTTTCTAACTACCCAGAATTGTTACAAGCATTACACGTGCCTATTTCTTGTGAATAAGCAGTCTTTGTTCTTGCCAGACAGACTCCACAATTACAGGCTTCCTGATTTACTTTCATGTGTGCATGACCTTGCTTTATTTTAGCAGACAGCCCATCAGAACGGTCACTAAATGAACTGTTGTTTAGTCTGACGAGGCTGACCCATTTTCCCATCTCTTTCTTTCTCCTTCCAGGGAATCCCACTGCCTACTTTTGGGGGACTTTTTCCTTACCCGTATACTTACATGGCGGCTGCAGCTGCCGCAGCCTCTGCCATGCCGGTGACCAGTGCCACCACCGCCAGCTCGCTTTCCCGGAACCCGTTCCTGAGCAGCGCTCGACCTCGCCCGCGGTTCAACCCTTACCAGATCCCGGTGGCCATCCCTCCCAGCACCAGCCTCCTAACCACCGGGTTGCCTGCCGGTTTGAACGCCGGCGCGGAAGCCTCCAAGCCCGGGAACAGTCGGGAATCGAGTCCTCTTTCGGATCTGCCCGTCCCGAAAGCCAGCACCCAGCGGGCGTCTCTGTCCCCCAAGCCATCTTTGAAAGAGTCCATGAACGAGTTGCAAAACATCCAGAGACTGGTCAGTGGTTTGGAGACCCAAAGGGAAGTATCCCCTAGTAGGAATTCCCCCAAGTCGACAGTTCACGGAAGCAGCCAACCTCCTAGAGCTTAGGAGCGGCTGGGAAAGAGATGTGTACAGCACACAGCATATAAATATTTATTTTTTAAGAAAAAGAGAGGAGATTGAGAGGGGTCGGAGTCTAGAGGCATCAGTAGCTTGGCATCCTACTAGAGGCGCAAGCAGAGCCGAAGGCCAAGCAGGAGGCAGGGAAAGCATGTAGGAAGGCCGTTGCTAACCAGGTTTTCGAACTCACGCTGTGATCTCAACAGCCTACCCATATCTTATCTGTTTTTTGGCCCAGGATCGAGCAGAAGAGGTCCATTTTAAGCCAAATGCATCTCTAAAATGGCCGCCAGAGAAGAAGATGGCGTCTTAGTTCACCTCCAAATCATTTTGGAAAAACCCTTGGCACTTTTCTTCCTCTGAGAATTGAATTTTGAAACGCGGACGATGCCGTAGGACTCGGCTCTCCGATGCTAGGAAAACGGGGAAGAGGAAAGCTTTTTTGCCAAGCTCTAAACGTTAGGAAATTGGGTTCATTATTAGCCAGAGGAGGTGA
>NW_027256881.1:2502803-2545303 GCF_029215685.1 Pituophis catenifer annectens
GGATAATCTCACCCAGTGGCTTTACATAAATGTTGAACAGAAGGGGCGAGAGGACCGACTCCTGTGGCACCCCGCATATAAGGCGCCTCGGGGTCGACCTCTGCCCCCCTGTCAACACAGACTGCAACCGGTCGGAGAGAAAGGAGGAGAACCACCGCAACACAGTGCCCCCCACCCCCAACTCTTCCAACCGGTGCAGCAGGATACCATGGTCGATGGTATCAAAAGCCACTGAGAGATTTAATAGGACCAGGACAGAGGAGCAACCCCTGTCCCGAGCTCTCCAGGGATCATCCACCAACATGACCAATGCCGTTTCCGTGCTGTACCCAGGCCTGAAACCCGACTGGAACGGATCCAGATAAACCGTTTCATCCAGGTGCTGGGGAAGCTGTCGTGCAACCACATTCTCAACAACCTTCGCCAGTCTTCTGGAGCTAATTTTTTTTTTATAACTCCTTTCTACACACATAAGTAACCCAAGACTGCAGATGATAAAGTCTTAAAATCCAATTCACAGCAGCAACAGAGGGAGGGAGGGAAAGGAGGATGGTTGGTGGAAACATGCCCATCCAGCGTTTATCCACGCAATCAATAAAACAATGTTAAGTGACAGCCTGGAAAACAGGCTAAAATGAATTTCCTGTATGTGCTGTCAACTACTTTAATAGACTGACCCCAGGGGTATCTGCGGGGGTGGGGTTAAAAAGTCAAGAGGCTGGCAGGGACCCTGCCTCTTATTTATTTTTTTTACATATATGGCAATACACAGGAAGTCCTCGACGTACGACCGCGATGGAGCCCAACGTTTTTATTGCTGAGCAAGACGGTTTTTCAACGAATCGAGCCCTGTTTTACAACCTTTCTTGCCACGGTTGTTAAGTGAATCGCTGCGGTTCTTCAGTTTGGTTTAACACGGTCGTTAAGCGAAGCTGGCTTCACATCGGGTTTGCGGGTCAGAAGGTTGCTAAACATGACCCCAAGGGTCACTACGACCGTCATAAATATAAGCCAAAGTGCCCGAATTTCGATTACAACATGGAGATGATGGAGATGCTAGAATGGGCGTGTTGTCGTCCACCAGCAGCCTGCGGAGCTGGCAGCGGAGTCGGACAGTGAGGAGGCCAGTCCTGGAGTCAGGGGAAGGCCCGGATGAGGGCTCTGCATCAGAGGCAGAGATGGGGCCGGGGCCATCTGGGAGTGATGCGCGGACTCCGGAGCCTCCAGAGTCAGATAGCAGAGAGGCAGAGGAATAGCAGGAGCCTGTTCCTAGTGCACGCATGCGCAGAGCTGCCAGAAGGCAAGAGCAGCTAAAGCAAAAAGGACGACTCAGGAGTAAGGCCAGGAGATGATTGGCCCCTCCCATAAGGTTTAAAAGAGCAGCAAAGGCTCTTAGGCTTTTTGTAGGAAAGCAACGTTGATAAATCTGTTTCCAGTCAGCATCTCTTGTTTCTGAACTTTGTGGGGCTTTGCCAAGAAAGGCCTTTGGCAGGGTGCCAAAGAAGATTTGTGATAAGCCTGAAGGATTTTTTTCTGAAGGACTTGTTTTGAAATTAATTTGGACTAAGCTGGGAATGAAGTAATTCTCAGCTGTTATAATAAAATAGGTTTGTTTAAGACTAATTGTGTCTTTTAATGACTAAGTGAGCCTAGGTCACAACAGGTCATAAGTGTGAAAAATGGTCGTAAGCAGGGGCAGGTTCTACTTACCTTTACTACCGGTTCGCATTGTGCCCATGCACTGTTCGGCGCATGCGCAGAAGCTTCTGTGCATGCGCAAATCACTTATGATGACGTCTGGGTAAGTGGGCGGAGCCTCCCACCAGTTTTACTACCGGTTCTATAGAACCGGTCCAAACCGGGGGCAACCCATCACTGGTCGTAAGTCCCTTTTTTTCAGTGCCATTTTAACTTTGAACGGTCACTAAATGGATGGTTGAAAGTTGGGGACTTACCTGTATCTAAAAAAAAAGTGGGAGGGTGTTACACCTTTGGGGTGTTGCATCCCCACAATTTCGATCACGTGACCATGAGGATGCTGTAACGGTCGTGTGACAAACAATCATAAATAGCTTTTTTCAGTGCCATTTGTAACTTCGAATGGTCACTAAGTGAACGGTTGTAAATGGAGGACTATCTGTACAGTAAAAACACCTATTCCAGGTTTGCCTCTGCTCAGCCATGTCATCCAAATTGAAACAGCCTCTCTTATCCAAGTAAGTGTTGATTTTAAGCAGCCACATTAATAGGTTTTACTTGTCCCCAACCTGGCCTTTCAGGTCTTACAATGGTATCTCCCATCACCATTCTGAGTTCCTTTCATCTTAGAATAGAATAGAATAGAATAGAATAGAATAGAATAGAATAGAATAGAATAGAATAGAATAGAATAGAATAGAATAGAACGGATAGGATGGGATAGAATAGAATAGAATAGAATAGAATAGAATGGAATGGAATGGAATGGAATGGAATGGAATGGAATGGAATGGAATGGAATGGAATGGGACGGGACGGGACGGGACGGGACGGGACGGGACGGGACGGGACGGAACGGAACAGAATAGAATAGAATAGAATAGAATAGAATAGAATAGAACAGAACGGATGGGATGGGATAGAACAGAACAGAACAGAATAGAATAGAATAGAATAGAATAGAATAGAATAGAATAGAATAGAATAGAATAGAATAGAATAGAATAGAATAGAATAGAACGAATAGGATGGGATAGAATAGAATAGAATAGAATAGAATGGAATGGAATGGAATGGAATGGAATGGAATGGAATGGAATGGGACAGGACAGGACGGGACGGGACGGGACGGGACGGGACGGGACAGGACGGGACGGGATAGAATAGAATAGAATAGAATAGAATAGAATAGAATAGAATAGAATAGAATAGAATAGAACAGAACGGATGGGATGGGATAGAACAGAACAGAATAGAATAGAATAGAATAGAATAGAATAGAATGGAATGGAATGGAATGGAATGGAATGGAATGGAATGGAATGGGACGGGACGGGACGGGACGGGACGGGACGGGACGGAACGGGACGGGACGGGACGGGACGGGACAGAATAGAATAGAATAGAATAGAATGGAATGGAATGGAATGGAATGGAATGGAATGGAACGGAACGGATGGGATGGGATAGAATAGAATAGAATAGAATAGAATAGAATAGAATAGAATAGAATAGAATAGAATGGAATGGAATGGAATGGAATGGAATGGAATGGGACGGGACGGGACGGGACGGGACGGGACGGGACGGGACGGGACGGGACGGGACGGGACAGAATAGAATAGAATAGAATGGAATGGAATGGAATGGAATGGAATGGAATGGAATGGAATGGAATGGAACGGAACGGATGGGATGGGATAGAATAGAATAGAATAGAATAGAATAGAATAGAATAGAACAGAACAGAACAGAATAGAATAGAATAGAATAGAATAGAATAGAATAGAATGGAATGGAATGGAATGGAATGGAATGGAATGGAATGGAACGGGATGGGACGGGACGGGACGGGACGGGACGGGACGGGACGGGACGGGACAGAATAGAATAGAATAGAATGGAATGGAATGGAATGGAATGGAATGGAATGGAATGGAACGGAACGGATGGGATGGGATAGAATAGAATAGAATAGAATAGAATAGAATAGAATAGAATAGAATAGAATAGAATAGAATAGAATAACAGGGTCGGAAGGGACCTTGGAGGTCTTCTAGTCCAACTCCCTGCTTAAGCAGGAAACCCTACACCACTTCAGACAAATGGTTATCCAACATCTACTTAAAACTTCCAGTGTTAGAGCATTTACAACTTCTGGAGACAAGTCGTTCCGCTCATTAATTGTTCTAACTGTCAGGAAATTCCTCCTTAGTTCTAGGCTGCTTCTCTCCTTGATTAGTTTCCATCTGTTGCTTCTTGTCCTGCCTTCAGGTGCTTTGGAGAATAGCTTGACTCCCTCTTCTCTGTGCAACCCCTGAGATATTGGAAAACTGCTATCATGTCTCCTCTAGTCCTTCTTTTGATTAAACTAGACATACCCAGTTCCTGCAACCGTTCTTCATAGGTTTTAGCCTCCAGTCCCCTAATCCTCTTTGTTGCTCTTCTCTGCACTCTATCCAGAGTCTCAACATCTTTTTTTACGTCGTGGCGACCAGAACTGAATGCAGGATTCCAAGTGTGGCCTTACCAAGGCCTTATAAAGTGATATTAACACTTCATGTGATCTTGATTCTATCCCTTTGTTTATGCATCTTGCTGCGTTCCTCCACATCTTGCCAGTTCTCCGAACTACTCAAAATTTCCACTACCGGTTCTCCGAACTGCTTAAAATTTCCGCTACCGGTTCCCCAGAACCTGTCAGAACCTGCTGGATTTCACCCCTAGTTTGAGGGTGCCACAGAGAGCAGGGAGACAACCCAATCTCCAAAGTCCTGAGGGCAGGAGAATAAACGTTCCCATTTATTCGTACTCAGTTCTTATGTATATACTTATTATACCTGTTTATACTTATATGTTTATATGTTATGCTCATACTTATACTTGTTTTCCCAACAAACAAACAAACAAATAAACAAGAAGAAACAGATGGAAGTTTATCAAAGAGAGATCCAACATAGAAGTAAGAAGAAATTTCCTGACAGTGAGAACAATAAATCAGCGGAACGACTCGCCACCAGAAGTTGTGGGTGCTCCATAACTCGAGGTTCGAAAGAAGAGACTGGACAGCCACTTGTCTGCAATGGTGCAGGGCAGGGGTGAAATCCAGCAGGTTCTGGAGAACCGGTAGCGGAAATTTTAAGCAGTTCGGAGAACCGGTAGCGGAAATTTTGAGTAGTTCGGAGAACCGGCAAATACTACCTCTGTCTGGCCCCAGAGTGGGGTGGGAATGGAGATTTTGAGGTATCCTTCCCCTGGAGTGGGGTGGGAATGGAGATTTTGCAGTATCCTTCCCCTGCCACGCCCACCAAGCCACGCCCACCAAGCCACACCACGCCCACCAAGCCACGCCCACAGAACCGGTAGTAAAAAAAAAATGGATTTCACCACTGGTGCAGGGTTGGAGTAGAAGGCCTCCAAGCTCCCTTCCAGCTCTGTTATTCTGTATTCCTTCCTTCCATCTTTCCTAGCATCAGAGCTTTCTCCAAAACTCTGGGTCTTCACCCCATTGTAGGATCATTTGGTCATCGGTTCCTCCATGGAGAACGCATTTTGATTGGTTTGGTGGTGACCCATCAAATGGTTTTATTGGCCATCCATTATCTTGTCAGGATTCTTCTCCAACATCAAAGTTATGTATTTTTCAAACATTTTTACACGACGGGAAGAAACTTCCCAGTGACTCCCACTTGTATTTCATCCCCACTTACAGATGATGTGATATCATTCTACTTTTTAAAAATAGAGTAATGTAATAATAATAATAATAATAATTTTATTTCTATACCGCCCTTCTCCCGAAGGACTCAGGGCGGTGTACAGCCAATTTAAAAACACAAGACACAACAATGATTAAAAATTAAAATAATTAAATAGATTTGGCCGATTTAAAACCCCAAAAATTTAAAATACCCCAATTTAAAATTATTATGTTGATAGCCCTGCCTGGCGGAACAACAGGGTCTTCAACGCGCAGCGAAACACCCGGAGGTTGGAGATCTTACGTATTTCCGGGGGCAGTTCATTCCACAGGGCAGGGGCTCCCACAGAGAAGGCCCTCTCCCTGGGTGTCGCCAGCCGACATAACTTGGCCGATGGCACCCTGAGGAGACCCTCTCTGTGGGAGCGGACTGGTCGGTGGGAGGCTATTGGTGGCAGAAGACGGTCTCGAAGGTACCCGGATCCTATGCCATGGAGCGCTTTAAAGGTGGTAACCAACACCTTGAATCGTACCCGGAAGCCAGTGCAGCTCGCGCAGGAGGGGTGTCACGCAGGCACAACGAGTTGCGCCCATAACCACCCGCGCGGCCGCATTCTGGACCAGTTGGAGCCTCCGAGTGCTCTTCAAGGGGAGCCCCATGTAGAGAACATTACAATAGTCCAGCCGGGAGGTGACAAGGGCATGATGTAGTATATAGTAATATATAGTATAGTATAGTAAAAGCTCAGTAATGTTTAAAAAGGTAAGGAGACCGCATTATATAACCTGGGCAATTCCCACAGCGACCCATTTTTAAATTACTATTATTATATTTCTATTTTATTATACATGCAAACGCTTGGAAACCGGTTTCCTATTTATGACGGTGTCCTGGTCATCCCCTTTTGCGAAGTTAATGGGAAAGCCCGATTCACTTAACAACCGTGTTACTCGCTTAACCAACTGCAGTGATTCCCTTAACAACGGTGACAAGAAAGGTCATAAAATGAGACAAAACTCACTTGACAACCGTCTCTCTTTAGCCACACAAATGTTGAATTCCATTGTGGTCGTAATTTGAGGATCGTTATAATTTTTCTATTTAGCTGCCCTAAATAGATAATAGATAATAAATAGTAATAAATAGGTAAATAGATAAATAGATTGTGAGATGTAAATGCCTTATTCCCTAATGTGTAAATAATGTATATATGGGACATCGGGGGTTAACTTATTCTTTGGTTACTAATGTATTCATAATTCACCACTCCCATTCTTGGCTCCACCCCTTGTATATATAAGGAGCCACCTTCACCATTTTCCTTGCTTCTATCTGTGAATATTCAGTGAATATAGAATGCCTGTTATAATTAAAGAGAAATATATTTAAACCTCTAACTCTTATTATCATTATTGAGTCTGATCCTGAAAATATTGCAACAATCTGGTAGCAGAGGATGGTTAATTGACTCAATAAATACTTAAAGATGTCTAAGAAAGATAGGCCCAACACCAGGGCCTACAGCAAAGAAATAGAAACTGAACAAGAAATAATCAACGAATCCACAAACGCGATTTCGAGAGAATCCGAAGAATACACCACTGAAGAAGAAGAACTAATAAATGAAAATAATGACCAGGAGGAAATCGAAATAGAAAATAACGAACTCAGGTCAGAGATATTAAAACTATTAAAAAGCCAGAAGAATGATGAAAGCCTCATCGCGAATCTCCAAGAAATGCTGAAAAACAGCGGAGCAGCGAGAGAGAAAAACATTGCTAAAGAGAAACCCAAAGACCAAAAAACTGTGAGTGATATGACTACAGAGAAAGTCGTTATGAAAAAGAAAAGATGTGATCCCGCGCGAAATTTTGAATGGCAGCCATCTTGGTTCCAACAAGCCTCCAAAGTGAGCGAAGCAGAGCCAATCAAAATGCTCAGTTCAAAATTTCTGGCGCGAAAAACGTTATCAGACAACGAAAGCGAAAAGGAAGATTCAAACTCTTCAGAAGAACCAGAATCAGAAAGCGAAGACGACTTAACGAAATCCCAAGTAAAGTCAGCAATGAAGACGCTTTTTGCTGCATTTGGGCCAAAATTAAAAATTTCCAAAGCGACAACAAAGAAGCTAGAGAACAAGCCGATACCTCAAGACCTGCACGCTCCCATCCTGACTTCGAGAGCGACGACGCCCGAGCCCAGAGAGCCATGTCGATTCCGCCCTACACCGCAGACCGGATCAAGTACCAACGCACACAAAAGAAAGAAAAGAGCAGTCGCCGCCATCAAAACTCCTAAAACCGAGCCAGAAACCGACTCGTCTGAAGAGGAGCGGAGCGAGCGAGCTGCAATGGAGAGAACCTTCCACGACGACGCCAAAGAAGAAATGAGCAACGCGCATGTGCGAAACTACGTAGACGGTCCGGAAAGACTTGAACTGGCCAGAGAACCGCGCAGACTCGTTGCGAGCATCCCCATGCCGTTTTGCAATTTCCTGCACTTGCGAGACCACGGACTACCTCAGGTTGTAAGTAATGGACAAAATAATGTGGGAAACTTACCCAGTGACTTCCCAAAACTTAGAGTTGATGGCATTAATTTGCAAGAATGGTATCAACAGCTCCAGGTTGTCTTTATGAAAGAAAATTTACTATTCTTTATCACTAGTCCTCCAAGAAGACCTTGGACTTTAAAAATAGATTGTTTACATCATAGAGCATTTTTCTTAATAATATCTAGCGTGTCTCCTGCAATGTATCATAGCATCAAACCAAACCTAACTGTTTCAGAAATAATTCAATGCATGTTTAATCTGTTTCACAGCGATAGTGTAGCTACCACTACAAGAATGTCTAAGGATTTCTTTTCTTCCAGAGTAAAACCAGGGGTTTCCATAAGTGAGCATTTGATATCTCTAAACAAAATAAGAGCTGAGCTGCATTTGAGGGGGGAAGTGATTTCAGATCAAACAATGAAAAGTGTTATTATCAATTCACTTGATTCATCATGGGATAGTTTTATGTCACACTTAGACACCATCAATCTAGGATATTTATCCATAGAAAGTCTATCTAACAAATTGATAGCAGAAGACAATTCAAGAAAAAATCGTTCCAGCAATCACACAGAACACAAATCTTTTAGGAAGGTAGCTTTCCAGGAAAAATACAATGAAGCTTTTAAATGCCATAATTGTGGGTCCAGGGAACACAATAGAAGAGACTGTCCCAAAATCTCAAAGGAGAGACATAGGTCAGAGTATAGGAGCAAATACAATTATAGACAGTCTTCCACAGATAGACATAAATATAGAAGCCCACCAAATTACAGAGATAGTAGAGGGGGTAGAGAAAATTCAAAAGAGAGAAAATCTGGTTCACTGAATGGACTAAATAAACAAGACAGCACTAAAACACAACAAAATGAGAACAATAATTGGCTTATTGATTCTGGGGCAACCAACCACACCACTAATAACAAAAATATATTGTCTTCATTTACAGAAGATAAATTTGTAATAAAGGTAGCTAATCAAGAAAAGGTTCAAGTATTAGGCAGAGGAAATGTGACCTTGCCTGGCCTAGGAAAAATAGAGGGGGTATTGTTAATTCCAGAAATACCTCATAACATACTAAGTGCCATAAAACTAAGCAGAGATTCTGACATCAATATAGTTTTCTCAAAGGGGAAAGCAACTTTAGAGAAGGACAAAACAAATGTAGGCACTGTGATGATTAAAGGAGGCCTACCCTATCTAATAACAAAAGAAAGATGGTTACATAACATTGATTCAAATATGGAAGATTGTATTGAGGCAGATGATGAAAATGTTAGTAACAGTGACAATGATGAATGTAAAATATCTCATGATCACGCAAATACACACAATGAGAAGAAACCAAGAATAGGTAAACCAATTCATGATGAGTGTGCTCACATCTTGCATAGGAAGTTAGGACATGCAAGTTTTCCTGTAGTACAAAAAATGACTGAACACGCAGAAGGTGTCAAAATAAAAAATTGTGAAAATTATTTGGAATGCTCAGTATGTAAATCCACTAAACTAAAAACTAGTCCCAGACCAAAAAAATCCAACAGATCAACTAACAAAATTTTTGACTTAGTACATATGGACCTAGTTGGTCCATTAACTCCATCAATCACTTATAGAAAACGTTACTTCCTAACAATAGTAGACGATTACAGTCGCTATGGTTTTGTTTACACATTAAAACACAAGGATGAAACCTTTCAGAAATTTAAGGAATTCTACAAACGCATAGAAACACAACATAATATCAGAATAAAACAAATTATGACAGATAGGGGATGTGAATTCATGTCTAAAGAATTCTCCCAATGGTTAAAGGATAGAGGAATGCTACATTTCACGTCTAGTCCATTTTCTGCGTTCCAAAACGGGATTGTAGAGAGAAAGAATTCCACACTACAAACCATGATTAGGTGCACATTAGAGGATGCTGGTTTAGGCAAACAATTTTGGTCAGAGGCCTTACATTATTCAAATTACACTCAAAATAGAACCTGGTCCAGTATTGTGAATAAAACACCATATGAGGTGATGTATAATAGGAAACCCAAATTAGCACACATGCACATATTTGGAGTCACTGCAGACGTACACATACCTAAGCAGTTGAGAAGAAAGGGAGAAAACGTATCCAGAAGATTAAGATTTATGGGATATGAAACTGGCACCAAAGGGTACAGATTCATTGATAATAATAACAAATTTATAGTCTCCAGAACAGCTGTGTTCCATGAACAGGCCAATTGGTCTAAATTACATCTTAATGAAATATTTCCAAATAAATGCAAAGATACAAAATCTTGTGAGGAAAGGACAATAGAAAATCAAAATATCAACAAAAATAAAAACAAAACCAAAACTTGGACAAATAGTCAGCACAAAATAAAGACAGACACATTAACAAAAAAGGAAGCAAGATATTTGCATGATAACCATAGCAAACCCGAAAGAGCTATTAGAAACAATAGAAATCAAGTACCAAATAAATACAGAGATTACATAATGCATATGGATGGTGAACAAATGACACCTAATACATATGAGGAAGTATTAAAACTCCCTCGTGAAGAAAAGGAAAAATGGGAACTAGCTATGAAAAAAGAGATGGAAAGTTTGCAAGGATTAAATGTGTTTACACCTGCGATTGCACCTAAAGATAAAACGATTATAGGTACCAGGTGGATTTATAAAATTAAGAATCTAGAAGGAGGCAATACTCTATACAAAGCTAGATTGGTTGCACAAGGTTATGCACAAAAATATCCGGAGGACTACACTGACACATACTCCCCCACAGTGAGAACAGAGAGTGTTAAAACAGCTCTAGTAGTGGCATCTGCACTCAATCTTGATGTATTTCAATATGACATACAGACTGCGTATTTACACGCAAAACTAGATAAGGAAATATATGTAAGAGCACCACACAGTCAATACACTAATAAGAATGAAATTTGGCTATTGAACAAGAGTCTATACGGATTAAAGCAATCTGGCAAAAGATGGTACGATTGCTTGGTAAAAGTACTTAAGACCATGGATTTCAACGCTACCACTGCTGATAACTGTTTCTTTGTAAAAAAGAGTGATGATCATATTGAATTTGTATTAATTTATGTAGATGATATTTTATATATAGGAAAACACAAGGAGAGAAGAGAAACCTTTGTAAATAAGCTAAACGAACATTTCTCGTTGAAATCTCTAGGTAAAGTAAACAAATACCTTGGTGTACAAATTAACAAAACTAGAAGGGGATTCAAACTTACTCAGAAAGATAAAATCATTGAACTTCTGAACAAATGCAATTTAAACAATGCCAAACCCTGTGACACTCCTATGCAAACTGATTTCCTTAGAAACACTGATGAATCTTCCCCTGAATTCAAGGATAATACATTTTATAGATCAGTCATAGGTTCACTTCTTTATATATCTAATTGGACCAGGCCAGATATTGCATTACCACTCAACTTATTGTCAAGATATGTTAGCAAACCAACAATGTATCATTGGGAAGCAGTCAAAAGAATTCTAAGATATCTGAAAAGTACATTAGACTTTTGCTTAGTATTAGAACCTAGTAATGGTAAAGAACCAAAACTTACATGTTACGCAGATGCGGATTGGGCTGGAGATATATCATGCAGAAAGAGCACTTCTGGTTATATTTTTCTATTAAATGACTGTCCAGTTTACTGGTACACTGGTAAACAAGAACTGGTAGCCACTTCGACCACAGAAGCGGAATATGTTTGTTTGTCCAAAGCTGCAAATAACCTTGTATGGTTTAATGATTTGATTTCAGATGTTTGGAAAAAACCTGCTTTGCCTTTTGTTATGCATGAAGATAATAAAGCAGCCATTGAAATATCCAGATCCGATGCCATTGGACAAAGGTCCAGGCATATAGATATAAAATTTAAGCATGTGAGACAATTGTCTCAAGATGGATTTATCAAAGCAGTGCATTGTGATACTTCTGAACAATTAGCTGACATATTGACGAAGCCTTTACCTTCTAAACAGCACAAATATTTAACATCAAAATTATATGTCTTATATTGTCCTGAATCTGAATGTAATTGGTGTTGTATAGCGAACCGGCATTTAGAGGGGGATTTGTGAGATGTAAATGCCTTATTCCCTAATGTGTAAATAATGTATATATGGGACATCGGGGGTTAACTTATTCTTTGGTTACTAATGTATTCATAATTCACCACTCCCATTCTTGGCTCCACCCCTTGTATATATAAGGAGCCACCTTCACCATTTTCCTTGCTTCTATCTGTGAATATTCAGTGAATATAGAATGCCTGTTATAATTAAAGAGAAATATATTTAAACCTCTAACTCTTATTATCATTATTGAGTCTGATCCTGAAAATATTGCAACATAGATAATAAATAGTGCCCTAGGTTGCCCCAAAGAAGAGGGAGTCAAACTATTCTCCAAAGCATTTGAGGGCAGGAGAAGAAGCAATGGGTGGAAACTAATCAAGGAGAGAAGCAACTTAGAACTAAGGAGAAATTTCCTGACAGTTAGAACAATTAACCAGTGGAACAACTTGCCACCAGAAGTTGTGAATGCTGCAACACTGGAAGTTTTTAAGAAGAGGCTGGATAACCATTTGTCTGAAGTGGTGTAGGGTTTCCTGCCTGGGCAGGGGGTTGGACTAGAAGACCTCCAAGGTCCCTTCCAACTCTGTTATTCTATTTCTATTTCTAGTTTTAATTTATTTATTTATTTATTTTATTATATTTCTATACTGCCCTTCTCCTGCGGGACTCAGGGCGGTGTACAGCCAGGATAAAACATAGCATATAAAATTTAAAAACATTTTAAAAAAACAATTAAATAATTTTGGCCCGAATTTAAAACAACCCCATTAAAACCGAATTTCGATTAAAAAAATTGTCTCTTATTATCTTTTTTAAAGACTTTTTATTATATTTTAACCTGCTGTATCTCTGAAACAAGCAACATGAAAAAAATATTTTTTTTTATTTTTTTTTAAATAAATTTTTATTATAGTTCAAAAAAACAAAACAAATGTATAATAGTTTTTCTACCACGGTGTAACATCACCAAAATATCCATGTATATATACACCAATAATCAGAAAGTAAAAAGAGAAATTATTTACATATTCTTATATACAAATTTACATTTCCAATACTTATTGATTACCATAATTATACCAATTATACCATCATCTATAATTATAATCCAACATGAAAATTTCATCAACAAACAAATAAATAAATTCTGCCTTTTTATGTAAAAACCCAAAGGGGCATTTCGTTAACCTGAGTTAGCCTGTTGCCCCAACCCAGCTAACGATTGATGTAGTTTCGTTTTACAGGATTTTTTTCCCCCCTCCTCGTTTTTTTAAACGATGTTTATAAAACCAGTAAAAAGTCCCAGGGTCTTAACACATGTAAAAATTCCAAATTTGGACTTTTTTTTCCCCCCTTCCTTCCTTCCTTCGTGGTTCCTCTCTTCGGTTATATGAGAGCCACGCTTTTTCTTTAAAATTAAAAAAAAAATAAAAATATGTTTGTTATTATTTTCAATTAGAGGATGTGTAGGAAGTTTGCAATAAATCCCAGCAGGGTCTGCATTTCATTTTGATCAGGAAAGATTAAAATGCTTGAATTCACACTGACATCCGCTTCGCATTACAGCGATATAAACGCAGAAGGGGTGGAAGTGGGGGGCACGGGGGGGGCACGCTTGGGCGAAGACTGATTTAAAGCGACAGCCCAACCCGAACAGCTCTGGAGCAAGAGAAAGAGGCGAGGCTGTAGAGTTGTGTGTTGCGTTTAAACAACAACTTAGGGCTCCGATAGGCCATAAAATCTGCCATCCCTCTTCCTCTTGATTCTGGCTGCCAATGTAAACCTTTTCTCTTTGAAACGGATCTTCGGCTTAATTATGTTTGCAAAATAGGCTTATCATCCTTGCAGAAACGAGGCCTTGATGGTTAGTCTTATTTTGATTCGTTTTATTGGATTTTGGCACGCTGCATTTTCGGGAATTTTATCCATCCCACCGTGGGATGTTGGAACAACTACACAGACACGGAGGAATATTATACTCAGGGAGTCCTCGACTTACAACAGTTCATTTAGTGACAAAGTTACCACGTCGCCGAAAGAAACGATTTATGACCGTTTTTTCACACTTACGACCGTTGCAGTGTCACGTGATCAAAATTTGGACGCTTGGCAACTAACTCACATTTATGATGGTTGCAGAGTCCGGGGGTCATGTGATCCCCTTTTGCGACCTTTTCACAAGCCAAGTCAATGAGGAAACCAGGTTCTGTTAGGAAATGGTTATTTGTCTAACTAGTTGGTCAGGCAATATATAAACCAATAATGTATGTTTGCAGTCAGAAAGGTATTATATTGCTTTAAGACTGTATTGCATCATCCTGTATCCTGATTGGCTAAGCTCTCTGGCCAATGTACTTAAGGGAAATCAGGATCATGGCTTGTGTGGATACTACACCATTTTGCTTGCTTATTTGCTGTAACTCTCTACCTGATCTCTCTGCATGATCACTGTTTGATCATAGCTACATGTTGCTTTCTACGATTTATTGAATGTTTTGATATTGAACTTGTTCCTGTTTTGAAACTCAAGAAGAACTGTTTTATTGTGTATGACTACAACTGGTAAGAAGACTTTGTACTTGAAATATCCCTGGATTGATCTTTTAACTCTCGTCTTATCTGTGTATGACTTGGATTGTTTTTGGACTTTGCTTTACTTTTTCTAAAAGTAAAAGATTACAACAACTCAGTGTGTTTGTATGTTGACTGTGATTGTTCACAACCACTCCCAGTCGCTTTTCATGCGTTTACTCAAAGGGTACTCTGCTCAATAACCTACAACATGGGTTATGAGCCAAGAATATCCTTAACAGATTCACTTAACAATCGTGTGACTAACTTAACAACTGCAGTGATTCACTTAGCAACTGTGCAGTGGTGAAATCCAATTTTTTTTACTACTGGTTCTGTGGGCGTGGCTTGGTGGGCGTGGCAGGGGAAGGATTCTGCAAAATCCCCATTCCCTCCCCACTCCTGGGGGAAGGATATTGCAGAATCTCCATTCCCACCCCACTCTCGGGCCAGCCAGAGGTGGTATTTCCCGGTTCTCTGAACTACTCAAAATTTCTGCTACCGGTTCTCCAGAACCTGTCAGAATCTGCTGGATTTCACCCCTGCAACTATGGCAAGAAAAGTTGTAAAATTAAGTAAAAAATTCACTTAACATATGTTTCACTTAGCAACATAAATTTTGGGCTCAATTGTGGTCGTAACCTGAGGCCTACCTGTATTCGCAAGGCACTGGGAATTGAGATCCAGTAGTCCTCGATTTACGACTGGTGGCTTAGCGACTGTTCAAAGTTATGACTTACCTGAAAAAAGGGGATTTAGAATCTGGATTCAAATCCTGACAGTTCACCCCCATTCCCTGTAGTCACGTGACCGCATTTTGGGTGCTCAACAACACTTGTTCACAGCATCCTGGAGTCACGACCGCTTTTTATGATGGTTTGCCAAAAACCAGCATTTCCTTCTCATTTTCGGTAAAACTTCACCATAGCAAACAATGGATTCGCTTAATGACGATAGTGTTTGCTTAATGGCTATGGGTAGTCCTGGTTTCGGCCACAATGGTTACGGCCACAAATGAGCCCAAAATTTCTGTTGCTATGTGAGACGTTTGTTCTGCCCCATTTTATGACCTTTCAAGCCACAGTTCTTAAGTGCATCACTGCAGTTGTTAAATTAGTAACATGGTTGTTAAATGAATCTGGCTCCCTCATTGACTTTGCTGGTCAGAAGTTCGCAAAACAGGATCATGTGATCCCGGGACTCTGCAACCGTCATAAATATGAGTCGGTTGTCAAGCATCTGAATTTTGATCATCGGACCATGGTGGAGGTTCTGCTGTAGATGTAAGTGGGAAAAAACGGTCGTAAGTAATATTTTTCAGTGCTGTTATAACTTTGAATGGTCATAAAGTGGTCGTATGTCGAGGACTAGCTGTAGTAATGAAAGCTTCCTTGGGGGGGAAGGGAGACTTTGGGGAGACTCCTCCCTCACTCTTATCCTCAAAGCTAGTGTGGGATAGTGGGGAAGGATTAGCGTTGTGGTCCGCCAGCAGCCTACAGAGCTGGTAGCGGAGTCAGACAGCGATGAGGCTGAGGAAGAACAGGGGCCAGTCCTGGAGTCTGGGGAAGGCCCGGATGAGGGCTCTGTGTAGGAGGGCCATCAAGGAGTGAGGTGCGGACTCCGGAGCCTCCAGAGGCTGACAGTAGAGAGGCAGAGGAACAGGAGGAGCCTGTTCCTAGTGCACGCATGAGAAGAGCTGCCAAAATACAAGAGCAGCTACAGCAAAGAGGACGACTAGGGAGTAAGGCCAAGAGATGATTGGCCCGTCCCATAAGGCTTAAAAGACCAGCAACGGCTCTTGGCCTCTTTGTCGGAAAACAACATTGATAGATTTGTTTCTTGACTTGCTGCACTTATCTCTGGTCGGCATCTTCTGCTTCTGAACTTTTGCCAAAAGAAGCCTTTGGCAGTTTGCCTAATTATACCAAGGTTGGTGATTAGACTTGAAGAATTTGAGTTAAGAAGAATTTGTTTTGATTTAGTTTGGACTACGCTGAGAATGAGTTAATTCTCAGCTGTCCTAATAAAGTCTGTTTGTTTTGGAACTGTTCGCGTCGACTACTTGGGCCTGAGTCACAACAGTTAGACCCAGTTCTTTTGTCAAAATGACAGAAGCAGTTGTGTATCTCTTGTGTTATAAGGGTTAGGATTGTGCAATCTGTATTTTTCAATCGAAGTAGAGAATATATATATATATCTTGCTTGAGCAAGAGATCCCGTCCCATTTCAAGCAAACGACTGTCCAGTCTCTTCCAGTTTGCATCACACAACCTGCTTTGTGAAGCAAGACCTGTTGTTAGATCCCAGCCAGCCAGTGACTCAGAACTGAATCAATTAAGACAAACATTTTAATCAGCTAAAAGGATTTTTTTTTTAAAAAAAAGGGTGTGGGTGTAATTTATTTGAAATTATCCTGGGTGACTTTTACAAACCAAGGAACACTGGACTGCCTTTGATTATCCTGGCTCTTTGGCTCCAACAAACACCCTATTTAAAAAAATATATATTTTTGTCTTTGTATCCTTGAATTTATTTCTCGCATTTACAGGCGGCATTTTCGAATAGAATAGAATAACAGAGTTGGAAGGGACCTCGGAGGTCTTCTAGTCCAACCCCCTGCTTAGGCAGGAAACGCTACACCACTTCAGACAAATGTTTTTTTTCCAATCTCTTCTTGAAAACGTCCAGTGTTGGAGCATTCACAACTTCTGGTGGCAAGTCGTTCCACTGGTTAATTGTTGTCACAGTCAGGAAATTTCTCCTTAGTTCTAGCTTGCTTCTCTCCTTGATTAGTTTCCACCCGTTGCTTCTTGTCCTACTCTCAGGTGCTTTGGAAAATAGCAGCCCCTGAGATATTGGAACACTGCTATCATGTCTCCCCTAGTCCTTCTTTTCATTAAACTAGACATACCCAGTTCCTGCAACCGTTCTTCATAGGTTTTAGCCTCCAGTCCCCTAATCATCTTTGTTGCTCGGAGAGAGTTATGAACAGCGCTTCTCACAACATTCAGGGAATCCTCGACGTATGACCACAATTGAGCCCCACATTTCTGCTGCTAAGTGAGACAGTAGTTAAGTCATTTTGGTCTCAATTTAGGAACTTTCTTGCTATGGTTGTTAAATGAATCACTGCTGTTGTTAACTTAGTAACACGGATGTTAAGTGAATCTGGCTTCCCCATTGACTTTGCTTGTCAGAAGGTCGCAAACACGATCCCAGAACACTGCAACTGTCATAAATATATTCATAAGTGTTCTGAATTTGGACCACATGACTATAGGGGATGCCACAATGGTTGTAAGTGAGAAAAATGGTCATAAATCCACTTTTTCAGCACCGTTGTAACTTGGAACGGTCATTAAATGAATGGTTGTAAGTGAAGGACTTACAGCACTTTGAAACTGGACCATAAGTAGCTTTTTGGGGAGGGGAGAACTGTAACTTCAAATGGTTGCTAAGCAATAGGTTGTAAGTCAAGGACTCCCCCAAATGGTTGCTAAGCAATCAATCGTTACGCCGAGGCCTCCTGTAATCAATCATGTGGTGGCAAAGGTAATGTCAGACCTTTGAAAGCTGGTCATAAGTAGCTTTTATGGGGTTAGCTCATTTGTGGTATTCACCTGGTTTGGACTGGTTCGGGCGAATCGGTAGTAACTGCCCTCCTATTTAGCCATGTTTTCTAAGCCGTCACATGTATGCAAGCCGCTCATGAGAGCAAAGCGCATACACGGAAGGCCGGGCGCATGGACGGAAGGAGCACGTGCTCACATTTTTGGTGTGCGGCAAACCGGTGGTAAAATTACCGTATTTTTCGGAGCATAAGACGCACCTTTTTTCCCAAAAAAAGAGGGTGAAAATCTGGGTGCGTCTTAAACTCCGAATGTAGCCCCGCTCAGCTCCTCAAATGGAGTTTTCAGAGGCTGAAAAAAAGCATCAGAAACGAAGCTTCAGAAAAGAAGCTCCCAAACAGAGCTTCAGAAAAAAAAGCTTCCAAACAGAGCTTCAGAAAAGAAATATAGGGATGTTTAAGAATTGAAAATAAGACTCAGAAATAAGAAGTTTAATATATGAAATTGTAGTAGTTGGAACATTTGGGTTAAGATATATATTTAATTGGTTTCTACTAATACGTTGAATTGTATTATTTGGAATAGTTGATAAAAGAATCATTTGTGATTAGAATAAGGGAATTTAAGGAAATAATTGGGGATTGTACTACGGTATGTGAATTTAAATTTAGGGGTTCAAATTTTAAGGAGGGAAAAGAAAAATTGAATTATATCAGGATGAGAAGTTAAGATGAAGGGTAATATTGGTCTCTTAAAATTAGAGAGAATAAATGCTATGATAAAAATTGAACATATAAAGTTGTGTTAAAGATGAACAAAAATCTGTACAAATTTAAGACCGGGCCAATGTTCTGTTCAGAAAAGATATATTGTATGTTTGTTTGTGTGTTTAAAAGATAAAAAAAACTTTAGAAAAAAAAGAAAAGAAAAAGAAAAGAAGCCCCCAAACAGTTTCAGAAAAAAAGCTTCCAAACAGAGCTTCGGAGGCTTTTTTTCTGAAGCTCTTTTTCAGAGGCAGGAAAAAGTTTTTTCTGAAACAGAGTTTCAGAAGTTTCAGAGGTAGGAAAAAAAGCAAAAAAAAAAGCAAGGCACAGAGCTCACAACCAAGGAACCTGTTGCTAAAATTCACCTCTCGGAACAGCTGATTGGGGGTATTCCGGGAGGCGGATCCACCTACCAATCAGCTTTTTTCTTATTTTCCTCCCCAAAAACTAAGGTCTTATACTCCGAAAAATACTGTATGTGAAACCCATCTCTGGGTTAGCTGTAACTTCAAACGGTCGCTAAGTGATCAGCTGAGAATCTCACACAAATGCATACAGATTTAACAGAAGCAAATATGTCCCCGAAAAATCAGCTGGTTTCCTTCTCTCGTTTTGCCTCATAGATATACCGGTAGGTAGTCCTCGACTTAAAAAAATTTCTTTAGTGACCATTCGCAGTTACAACAGCACTGAAAAAGTGACTTATGACGTCACAGCATCCCCATGGTCAGATGATTAAAATCTGGATGCTTGGCAAGTGATTCGTATTTATGACGGTTGCAGTGTCCCGGGGTCACATGATTCCCTTTTGCGACCTTCTGACAAGCTAAGTCAATGGGGAAGCAGGATTCACTTAACAACCGCATTCCTAACTTAACAACTGCAGTTATTCGCTTCACAACGGCGGCAGGAAAGGTCGTAAAATGGGGTAAAAACCTCTGTTTCGCTTAGGAACAGAAAATTTGGGTTCAGTTGTGGTCGTAAGTTGAGGACTACCTGTACTGTACCTTCAGCCACCATTAAACTCAGGAGCAGATATGATATTGATCTTCTGAAATATTTTCTCCTTTTTCTCCGCCGCCAATCCTAAACCAGGCTAGACCATTTTCAAAAATCAACACGAACTTCAACTCCCAGAATTCCACAGCCTGCTGCTGCCTGGGGAATTCTGGGAGTTGAGGTCCACACATCTCAAAGCTGCTGAAGTCGAGAAATAGAATTAGATGAAGCCCCAAAATCCAAATGTATTGAAAACTGTTTTCTGACTTCACCAAAGTGAAGCAAATCAATGTCATAAATAAATAAAAATAAATAAAATTAAATAAAAGCTAGAAGGGGGAAGTCTCCCTCATTCACCCCTTCCTCCATTTTCCTCTCCCTCTTCTTCAGTTCCTAGGAAGCCAGTAAAAAAAAAACAAAATCACACAAATAGCTTATTTTCTTCTCTGTAACACAAAATCGCTTGTACAGTCAATTTATGTTTCTGAAGAAAATTTAGGCCCAGCAATTTATGATCGGGGCGCCCTCTTCTGGCCGAGCCTGCTAAATCATTTTAAACTGGAATGGCTGAGGAATAATTCACACTATTATTATTATTACTGTTTTTTTAAAAAAAAAAATTTTTATTCAGCATTTACCTCTTTAACATCTTTGTTACATTTTAACAGCTTTCCACTACCGGCATCTTTGATAATATCTATTTTGTCTTTTGACCAACTATATACACATACATTTTATATAATACTTACTAATTCATATATTCACTACAATATATACCTATCTATTACACATTGAGTATTTCGTTCATCTATAATATCTTCTCTTACATTTATACATTGATTTTAGATTCTTTCTCCAGCCAGGTATACCATCTATTGCATGTTTCGTAATAAATCGTTTCCTCTCGGGCTTTAAGTTTCATTGTTAATTTATCTGCTTCTGCACATTCTAGCACCTTCTTAATAATCATTGTATTTGATGGAGTGAATCGTTATTATTGCTGTTGTTTATTTATCCGTTAAATTTATTTGCTTCCTCTCTCTCTGTGGGGACACCCTACGCGGCTTCCAATAATAAAAATGGATAAATGAAACGAAGTGGAGACATAAGCCATGGAGCGCTTTAAAGGTGGTCACCAACACCTTGAAGCGCACCCGGAAGACCACTGGGAGCCAGTGCAGCTCGCGCAGGAGGGGGGTCACATGGGAGCGCCCTGTCGCTCCCATAACCACCCGTGCGGCCGCATTCTGGACCAGCTGGAGCCTCCGAGTGCTCCTCAAGGGGAGCCCCATGTAGAGAGCATTGTAGTAGTCCAGGCAGGAAGTGACGAGGGCATGAGCGACCGTATTTAACGAGTCCCGATCCAGAAAGGGACGCAACTGGCGAATCAGGCGAACCTGATAAAATGCCTTATTCTATTATAATAGAATACTAGAATACTAGAATACTAGAATACTAGAATACTAGAATACTAGAATACTAGAATACTAGAATACTAGAATACTAGAATAATAGAGTTGGAAGGGACCTTGGAGGTCTTCTAGTCCAACCCCCTGCTTAGGCAGGAAACCATACACCACTTCAGACAAATGGTTATCCAACATCTTTTTAAAAACTTCCATTGTTGGAGCAATCTTGGGCTCCATTGTGGTCGTACCTCAAGGACTGCCTGCAACAGAATGGGAAGGGACCTCCAACCTCTTCCTCAAGCAGGAGACTCTATACCAGAGCTAGGGAAAGTCCTATTTGGTGGGTTGGAAAGTGCTTCGCTCCGGTGAGACAGGTGTACCATTTGAGACTCTACCTGGTAGTCCTGGCAAGAATGATTTGGGAATACAGGTAGTCCTCAATTTACAATCAATCGTTTAGCATCTGATCCAAGTTATGACAGACCCCTTCAAAAGCTCCTTATGATCCAGTTTCAAAGTTCTGGAAAAACCATTGCAGTGCTTCACTTAACAACTGTGGCCAGAAAAGTCGTAAAATGGGGTAAAACTCACTTATCCGTTGCTTAGCCGTGGAAATTTTGGGCTCAGTTATGGTCATAAATCAAGGATTAATCTCTCTCTTTCTTCCAAATTACTCTGGCTAGACACTCTACCTCTTTGGCTCAACTCGTCTACGGCTGATCTATCCATCTGATCGCTAAGAGTAGACACTGATGTGATTGGATGTCATCAATTAATTAATTTGTCAGTAAGTAAACCCCATCCTGTGTTTGTTTTGGCTTCATCCAGAATTGGCAGGTGAACTGTAACTGATTATGTCTGAAAAATATGTCGTGCCGAAGAGAAAAAGAATAATGCTGGCCATCTTTGCCCTAAAGTCAATCACTTTTGATTAGTTGTACCTTTTCCAAGTTGGCGGTTCAACCAGCTTGCAAAAAAGAAAGCATAGAATCAATCAATCAATCAATCAATCAATCAATCAATCAATCAATCAATGCTCTTTACATGGGGCTCCCCTTGGGGTGCACCCAGAGGCTCCAGCTGGTCCAGAATGCGGCCGCACGGGGGATTATGGGAGCGACTGGGCGCTCCCATGTGACACCTCTCCTGCGCGAGCTGCACTGGCTCCCGGTGGTCTTCCGGGTGCACTTCAAGGTGTTGGTGACCACCTTTAAAGAGCTCCATGGCTTAGGGCCGGGGTATCTACAAGACCGCCTTCTGCCGCAAATAGCCTCCCACCGGCCAGTACTCTCGCACAGAGAGGGCCTCCTCAGGGTGCCGTCCACCAGACAATGTCGGCTGGTGACCCCCAAGGGGAGAGCCTTCTCTGTGGCGGCACCCGCCCTCTGGAATGACCTACCCCTAGAGATACACACGATACCAGACCTCCGGACTTTTCGTCGGGCCCTGAAAACTCATTTATTTCACCTAGCCAGGCTGGCTTGATCCCATCCGTTTCGGTTTTAATTTGAAATTGGTTTTAATTGGGTTGTTTTAAATTGTGGGCCGAAATTATTTAATTACCTTTTAAATTGTTTTTTAAATTTTGTATGCTCTGTTTTATCTCGGCTGTTCACCGCCCTGAGTCCTGCTGGAGAAGGGCGGTATACAAATCAAATCAAATCAAATCAAATAAATATAAATAAATAAATCAGAATAGAGCTGGAAGGGACCTTGGTGGTCTTCTAGTCCAGCTCCCTGCTGAAGTAGGAGACCCTATACCCACGATGGTGAACCTATGGCATGTGTGCCACAGGTGGCATGCGTAGCTATATCGGTGGGCATGCAAGCGTTGCCATAGTTTAGCTCCAGCATACGCAAACTGATTTTCAGGCCTTTCGGGCCCAGTGGGAGTCAGGAAACAGGCTGTTTCCGGCCTCCGGGGGGTTGGGGAAGGCCCGTTTTTCACTCTCACCAGGCTCCTAGAAAGTCCCTGGAGCCTGGGGAGAGTGAAAAACAGGCCTACCGGACCCACTGTGCCATTGCGTGCGAAAAGTGGAGGGAGCATAGGGGGGGGGCCTCGCACGCTCATGCACGGGGGTTGCACATGCATGTGTGGGGGGTGGGGCACATTGAATTATGGGTGTGGGCACGCGTACGCGCGGTCCCCCCGTGGTCCCCCCACTTTTGGCACGTGATGGCAAAAAGGTTCGACATCACTGCCCTATACACATTTCAGACAAGTGACTGTCCAGTCTCGTCTTAAAAACCTCCAGTGATGGAGCGCCTACGATTTCTGGTGGCAAGCTGTTCCGCTGATTAATTGTTCTCACTGTTTCTCCTTAATTCCAGGTTCCTTCTCTCCTTCATTAGTTTCCATCTGTTGTTTCTTGTCTTGCCTTTTGGTGTTTGGGAAAATAAACTGACCCCCTTCCTCTTTGTGGAAGCCTCTCAAATGACTGCTATCATGTCCCGCCCTTCCCCAGTCTTTCTTTTCTCTAGACTCGCCAAACTCAAATCGTGTAACCGTTCTTCCTATTTCTTAGTCTCCAGGCCAGTAGTGGGTTTCAAATTTTTTTACTACCAGGTTCTGTGGGCGTGGCTTAGTGGGCGTGGCTGGGGAAGGATACTGTAAAATCTCCATTCCCACCCCACTCCAGGGGAAGGTTACTGCAGAATCCCCATTTCCTCCCGATCAGCTGAGACTCTGGAGGCAGAGGGTAGATGGGGACGGGGCCAGTCAGCATTTTTACTACCGGTTCTCCAAACTACTCAAAATTTCCGCTACCGGTACTAATATTCACGTAATTTTGATTCTGTGCCTCTGTTTATACAACCAAGAATTGTATTGGCTTTTTTTGGCTGCTGCCTCACACTGCTGGCTCATGTTTAAGTGATCGTCGACTTGGACACCAAGGTCGCTCATGCAGCTACTGTTTTTGAGCCAAGTTATAATCCTAGAGCTAAAAGGGACTTTGTAGGTCTTCTAGTCCAACCCCCTGACCAAGGCAGGAGGCCTTATAGCCGTGATGGCGAACCTGTAGCACGCATGCCACAGGTGGCATGTGGAGCCATATTGGTGGGCATGCGAGCTCAGCTCTGGCGTGCATGCGTGCGCCGGCCAGCTGATTTTTGGGCTTTTTGGGCCCACCAGAAGTCGGGAAAAAAGCTGTTTCCGGCCTCCAAGGGAGTGGGGAAGGCCATTTTTGCCCTCCCCAGCCTCCTAGGAAGGCTCTGGAGCCTGGGGAGAGCGAAATACAAGCCTACCTTGCCATTGCATGCCAAAAGTGGGGAGGGTCGCATATGCATGCGCGGGGGGCGGGGCGTATAGAATTATGGGTGTGGGCACACGTGCGAGCCCCCCCACTTTTGGCACGTGATGGCAAAAAGGTTAGCCTTATAGCATCTGGTTGTCCAATCAATGAACCAACCCGCTTTCACCGTCTTTGAAGGCAGAAAATGGTCTTCTTGACTGCAGCTGTTCTGGGTGGCAGCCATTTTGTTTATTTGTTTCTTTGTTTGTTTATATTGGAATTTGTCAAAGAAAAACGAGAACAAGAATAAGAGAATAAAAACACAATGACAGGGACAATAAGTTAGTGCACTTCTTTTTTTTTGGTGAAGTTTTTTTTTTTATTTTTTAGACAGACACACATACAAACATTTTCTTTGAACAGAGTATTTTGCCGGTTCACAAATTTAGGCAGTGTTTAGTCATTTCGATTAAATTTACAATTTCTATATTTCCTTTTTGCCATATTTATTTCTCATCTATTTTTTTAAGAACCAATTATTACCCTTCATTCTCATCTCTAATCAAATTCAGTCTTTCCCTTCTATTCTATATTATACCCCTTCCCATTGTCATCTATTTTGATATCTATCCTCACATTAGTTAGTTATGTAGTGTTACAATCGTTTAATTCTTATAATGATAATAAATCTGCTTATAACATACATTTCCTTTGATAATAAAAATCCAACATTTTAGTATAAATCAGTTAGTTATATAACTGTCTTTTTACACATCAATTAATTATAGCCATTTCTGCTTTCAACATAATATACAATTGGAAGTATTTCAATTATTAGAATTAATCATTTCTACTTTCATCACATTATGAAATTAAAAATATTTCCACCGTTACGGTTTCCCTAGTTAAATTTAAAAATGTTCTAGCTGTTATTCATGTTAGTGCACTTATGCACGCCCCCTCTCTACTGATCATTAAAGTATGAACTAAGGTCCAAGGAAGTCAGGAATTTTTGCTACCGGTTCTCCGAACCAGGGGTGGGTTCTAAATTTTTTTGCTACCTGTTCTGTGGGCGTGGCTTATTTTGTGGGTGTGGCTTGATGGTCATGTGACAATTATTTAGGATTTAGCAGAGGTACTGGTCTACCAGGCTTTTAACTGCTTGCAGAGCTGTACCGATCTACCCATTTATTTTTGCAGGCACTGGTCTACTCATGTATTTTTGCAGGCAGGTCTACCCATTTATTTTTGCAGGCACTGGTCTACTCATGTATTTTTGTAGGCAGGTCTACCCATTTATATTGCAGGCTCTGGTCTACTCATGTATTTTTGCAGGCACTGGTCTACTCATGTATTTTTGCAGGCAGGTCTACCCATTTATTTTTGCAGGCACCGGTCTACTCATGTATTTTTGCAGGCAGGTCTACCCATTTATTTTTGCAGGCACCGGTCTACTCATGTATTTTTGCAGGCAGGTCTACCCATTTATTTTTGCAGGCACCGGTCTACTCATGTATTTTTGCAGGCAGGTCTACCCATTTATTTTTGCAGGCACTGGTCTACTCATTTGTTTTTGGAGGCACCGGTCTACCACCAAACTGTCTTTTACCACTGATCAGCTGTAGGGCAGCCCTTTGAAGCCCCACGACAAGGGTTTAAACAGTTTTTCCTTATAGCCCATCAGCTGGGACTCAGGAGGCAGCAATAGATTGGGGGTGGGGCCAAATAAAAGCTAAGAATAATGCGGGGTGGGCTAGGGGGGTGGGGGGGCAGAACTGGTTCGGTGATGTCATATCATCCCCGCTACTGGCTGGGCGGAACCGGGCCAAACCAGGAGGAACCCACCACTGCTCCGAACCACCCGCCTCCATCGCTACCGGATCGGGCGATCCGGTCTGAACCGGGAGCATTTCACCCCTGTTCCTGGGGCATTCTGGGAAAGTAGACTTGCAGAGAGCCTGAAGCCAAATGTTTAGCCTCAGCTCTAATTTTTTTGTTTACATGAAGCAAGATGATTGAGAGACAAAAGGTTGAAAAATCTCCTTGGTGTGATAAAATGGGGCTGAGTGAAAGGTACAGTTAATAAACAGATTTATTGCTGGCGATAAAAATACGAAGGGTTAAAGGCATGGAAGTAAAACAGTGGCACATGTTTATATGATTACAAGCCTCCAAGGAAACAGCGAAGAATACGCCAATCTTTTCCTCTCAACGGAAAATAACAAAAAAACAGGTGTTTCATTTAGGGACTGTTCAAAGTTACAACAGTACTGAAAAAAGTGACTGGTGACCATTTTCCACACTTATGGCCACATGATCAAAATTCAGACACTTGGCATCTTTAACGACTTCAGGGATTCGCTTAACAAACGTGGCACGAAAAGTTGTAAAATGAGGCAGAACTCGCAGTCTGTGCAACTGAATGGAGCTGAGTTTTTACTGGCTGGATGCCCTTCCTGTCACCAATGCAGAGTTATATTCAGCAGATATATTCTCAAGGTGCCCAGCGCGAGAAATATCTGCCTCTACCTAGGATCAAACTCACAGCCTCCTAATTTTGAGGCAAGAGCTCTACCTCTAGGCCACCGCACCACTCTCATCACTGGAACACCATCGGCATTGACAAAATCACCACCAGTCAATTGCAAAAGGCAGCTTTACTCAGAACAGCTGATATCTTACAATGATACCTCTAATGCCATCAAACAACCACAAATGCCTATCCCAGGCCCTTGGGAACGCATTTATCAGCAAATAAAAACACCAAATCCAGCCTAAACATCTGGCTGGCTGTGTAACCAACCATAATAATAACAGTAAGCCAAATTCTGTGAGGTTGCAGTAGACACAAAAAAAACCCCTACCTGATTACTTTTGCCACCTTATTAATATCACTTTTAGTGATTTATCGTCCATGTTTAACTTCTTTTGGTAGGACTGATTTTTAATTTTAACAACACATTTCATTCGATTCGAACTCAAGAGCTCAACAGTAAAGCAAAAGCAGTTTTTTAAACCTAGAAGTTGGAGTCTCCAGTCTTGAAATTCATTTTTCCCATGAATGCACTACAGAGCGAGAAGGTGTTTCTCTGTATTTTCAGATTAACAGAGTTGGAAGGAACCTTGTAGATCACAAGGTTTTTCACACAACAGCCCTGGAAAGTGAGTTGGGCTGAGAGAGAGTGACTGGCTCAAAGTCACCCAGCCAGTTTCCAGGCTAAGGCTGGGCTAGAACTCACTGTCTCCTGGTGATTGACCCAAAGTCACCCAGTTGGCTCTTATGCCTAAAGCGGGACTAGAACTCACTGTCTCCTGGTGATTGACCCAAAGTCACTCAGCTGCTCTCATGCCTAAGGCGGGACTAGAACTCACTGTCTCCTGGTGATTGACCCAAAGTCACTCAGCTGCTCTCATGCCTAAGGCAGGACTAGAACTCACTGTCCCTGATGATTGACCCAAAGTCACTTAGTTGGCTTTCATGCCTAAGGTGGGACTAGAACTCACTGTCCCTGGTGATTGACCCAAAGTCACCCAGTTGATTTTTATGGCTAAGGCAGGACTAGAACTCACTGTCTCCTGGTGATTGGCCCAAAGTCACCCAGTTGACTTTCATGGCTAAGGCAGGACTAGAACTCACTGTCTCCTGGTGATTGACCCAAAGTCACCCAGTTGGCTCTTATGCCTAAAGCGGGACTAGAACTCACTGTCTCCTGGTGATTGACCCAAAGTCACTCAGCTGCTCTCATGCCTAAGGCGGGACTAGAACTCACTGTCTCCTGGTGATTGACCCAAAGTCACTCAGCTGCTCTCATGCCTAAGGCAGGACTAGAACTCACTGTCCCTGATGATTGACCCAAAGTCACCCAGTTGGCTTTCATGCCTAAGGTGGGACTAGAACTCACTGTCCCTGGTGATTGACCCAAAGTCACCCAGTTGATTTTTATGGCTAAGGCAGGACTAGAACTCACTGTCTCCTGGTGATTGGCCCAAAGTCACCCAGTTGACTTTCATGGCTAAGGCAGGACTAGAACTCACTGTCTCCTGGTGATTGACCCAAAGTCACCCAGTTGGCTCTTATGCCTAAGGCGGGACTAGAACTCACTGTCTCCTGGTGATTGACCCAAAGTCACTCAGCTGCTCTCATGCCTAAGGCAGGACTAGAACTCACTGTCCCTGATGATTGACCCAAAGTCACCCAGTTGGCTTTCATGCCTAAGGTGGGACTAGAACTCCCTGTCCCTGGTGATTGACTCAAAGCCACCCAGTTGATTTTTATGGCTAAGGCAGGACTAGAACTCACCGTCTCCTGGTGATTGGCCCAAAGTCACCCAGTTGACTTTCATGGCTAAGGCAGGACTAGAACTCACAGTCTCCTGCTTCCTAACCTGTTACCTTAACCACTAGACCCAACTGGCTCCCCTTGTCCTGTACTGGTATAAATGGGAGGAATGCTTCGATCGGCAGTAAAATACAGCTTTCTCCGTTGAGTCAATAAGTGGCATGGGTTACCAATGCTTTATTGACACCTGCCTCACATGTTCGAGCAAGAGTTTTGAAAACGTTATATCATTAAAGGTGCTTCATTGGGACAATCCACCCGTTGAAAGGATGGTCTCTCTCCGTCTTCCAGTCTTGAACCCATTTGCAAAGGGTTAATGGTTGTCGGGGAAGGAGGGGCGGTGGTGTCTGGGCTGGGGAAGAGAAAGGGGGCTTAGGGAGCAGGACGCCTGGCCTTATGGACAGCAGACACTCTTTTGTCCAGATGCTGCTGTCTGACGCCTCCCGGTCCAGCACGCGGCCCCTCCTGTCTCTTAAACAAAAGGAAACTGGGTTGATCCATCCAGTGGAGTCTCCAATTAGAGCCGTCTGCGCTGGTGTTTTTCTCTCTTAACTGGGATTTCCACCACTACCACCACCCCGCCTTCCCCAGGCGCTGTTGTCTCCCAATTAACGGCTCTGCACACTCAAGGAGGTCTTTGTTTGGGGGCATTTAACAGAGATCAACCCACAATGCGTGTCCGTATCCATGGATGTTTACAGGAGGACACGGGGAGGGCCGCTGGGGCGGAGCCCGACACGTTTGGGGGGGGTGAGTTCCCCCAACAGGAAGTGACTTTATTCTTGCTGAATTGGGTCTTGGAAGATGAGATTAGATTAGCAGAGTTGGAAGGGATCTTGTAGGTCATCTAGTCCAACCCCCGGCCCGGCCCAAGCAGGAGACCCTACACCATTTCTGACAGATGGCAGTCCAGTCTCTTCTTGAAAGCCTCCAGTGATGAAGCTCCCACAACTTCCGAAGGCAACTTCTGTTCCATGGGTTGATTGCTCTCACTGTCAGAAAATTTCTCCTTATTTCCAGGTTGAATCTCTCCTTGATCAGTTTCCATCCATTGTTCCTCGTCTGACCTTCAGGTGCTTTGGAGAATAGCTTGACCCCTTTCCTCCTCTCTGTGGCAGCCCCTCCAATATTGGAAGGCTGCTATCCTGTCTCTCCTGGTCCTTCTCTTCACTAGACTAGCCATGCGCAGCTCCTGCAACTGTTCATCCTATGTTTCAGCCTCCAGTCCCCTCATCATCCTGTTTGCTCTTCTCTGTACTCATTCTAGAGCCGTGATGGCGAACCTATAGCATGCATGCCACAGGTGGCACGTGGGGCCGTATCGGTGGGCACACGAGCATTGCCCTAGATCAGCTGCAGCACGCATGTGCACGCAGGCCAGCTGATTTTTGGGCCTTCTGGCCCCACCAGAAGTCAGCAAACAGGCTGTTTCCGGCCTCCAGGGAGGAAGGGGAGGCGTCTTTGCCCTTCCCAGGCTCCAAAAAAGCCTCTGGAGCCTGGGGAGGGCGAGAAACGGGCCTACCATGTTCACCATGCCATCATGTACCAAAAGTGAGGGGAGTGCAGGGGAGTCATGCGTGCATGCGCGGTGTGCATTGAATTATGGGTGTGGGCACGTGTGCACGCGACCCCTCCCCCGCACTCCCCCCCTCCCCCGCTTTTGGCACGTGACGGCAAAAAGGTTAGCCATCACTGTTCTAGAGTCTCAACATCTTTTTTTATAGTGTGGTGACTAAAACTGGATGCAGTATTCTTGGTGAGGTCTTACTAAGGCTTTATAGAGTGGTATTAGTACCTCCCTTGATCTTGATTGTATCCCTCTGTTAATGGACTTTAGGATTGCATTGGCTTTTTTGGCTGCCGCCACACACTGTTGGCTCATATTTAGCTGGTTGTCCACTAAGACTCCACAATCCCTCTCAGAGTTACTACTATTAAGCCTGCTTTCACCCAGTCTATATGTGTCTTCCGTGGGTCTTCTATTTAAGGGGTATCGAATATCCAGTTGCCTTTTGAAAAAGCCACCTTTTGGGACAACCAGTACTTGGATGACTGAAAATCTCTGTAGACATATCAAAGATACAGCTCATTTGTCAGGTTTCGATGTCATCTCAAATAAATTGCACTCCCAAACAATTAATCTTTGCTGAAATATTCCATTTATTGAGTACGACAGATCTGGCCCCGACTTCGTCGTAGCCGATACTAACCCTCTGACCCCCAAACCCTTCCCTTTCCGTTCCCCAATTCTCATCTTCTCATTGGCCATCTTCCAAGTCAGTCTCCCCAGCTTCTGACCTCACCCCACAGGAATGTTCCCCCCTCCCATCCCATCTCCTAGGGGATATTATCTACAGAGAAAATAAGTAGGTGAAAAGTCAAGCCTCGTCTTTTTATGGCAGCATCAGAATGCTGACATCATTCTTCCCCAAACTTGACTCAAAGGTAGCTTTTCACCGCCAAGTTCGTTCCAGATGTGCCAAATTTCAAGTCCCCGGAATTTTAACTTGGCCGCGAAAACTCGGGATTCTGGGAGTTGAAGTCCAACCCGTTGGGGAAATGTCTAGGAAGATTCTCAATCATCCAATCCAGTGGTGAAATCCAAATTTTTTTACTACCAAAAATTATTACCAAATTTTTTTCTGTGGGCGTGGCGTGGCTTGGTGGGCGTGGCAGTTTTTGTTTTTATTTATTTATTTATATGCCGCCCTTCTCTGGAGACTCAGGGCGGCTTACAATGTGCTAAGCAATAGCCTTCATCCTTTTGTATATTTATACAACGTCAGCTTATTTCCCCCACAACTGGGTCCTCAATTTACCTACCTTAGAAAGGATGGAAGGCTGAGTCAACCTTGAGCCTGGCGAGATTTGAACCTGCAGTAATTGCAGGCAGCTGGTCTTAATAACAGGGTGCCTTAGACCACTGTACTATCAAGACAGTTGAAGGATACTACAAAATCTCCATTCCCTCCCCACTCCTGGGGGAAGGATATTGCAAAATCTCCATTCCCACCCCACTCTGGGGCCAGCCAGAGGTGGCATTTGCTGGTTCTCCGAACTACTCAAAATTTCCACTACTGGTTCTCCAGAACTTGTCAGAACTTTCTGGATTTCACCCCTGATCCAATCAATCAATCAATCAATCAATCAATCAATCAATCAATCAATCAATCAATCAGAATAGAGCTGGAAGGGACCTTGGAGGATTTCTAGTCCAACCCCCTGCCCAAACAGGACACCCTATTAACACTGCACCCGTCATAAATATGAACCACTTGCCAAGCATCTGAATTTTGAGCGTGTGAGCATGGGGATGCTAAAACGGTCGTAAGTGTGAAAAACAGTCATAAGTCACTTTTTTCAGTGTAGTTGTAACTTTGAAGGGTCACTAAATGAACTGCTGTAAGTAGAGGACTACCTGTATATACTGCCCCATAATGCTTTATAGCACTCTCTCGGCTGTTTACAATGTCAGCATACAGCACCCCAACAATCTGAGTTCTCATTCTACCATTCTTGGAAGTGTCGGAAGAATAATTTGGGGTTCCAACTTGAGTTGGGGTTGAGTTTTGGGGTTAAAATAAATAAAAATGAGATCCAGACAGCTGCGAGGAAAGAAGACATATTTATTCCTAAAAGCAAAACAGTTTGCATTTATTTATTTATTTATTTATTTATTTATTTATTTATTTATTTTTATTTATTTTATTCAATTTGTATACCGCCCTTCTCCTAGTGGACTCAGGCACAGCCAGAAGTAAAACACATAACCAATACAAAATTTTAAATTTTAAAAGAATTACATACTTTGGCCGAAATTTAAAACAATTCAAATTAAAACCCATTGACAGATTAAAAGCTAAAAAGCTAAAAACTAAGAAACTAAAAAAAAAGGGGGGGGGTTCACACCAGCCCTGCTTGATGGAAAAGAAAAGTTTAGGTGCCAGCTGCAGAGAAATAGGGTACGGTGGCAAACTTTTATAGGGGGAGCTTGTCCGGGGTGTGGACGCATCTACGTGGTGAGGGGCATGTATGTGTTGTTTTCTTGTGAACATAAAGTTCTGCTGGGAGACTCAATTTAACTGACTCTATTTGTGTTTGCAGGCCTTAACCTTTGATATGTGGATTAGGTCTGGGTTTGTTTTGTTTTTGTTTTTATTAAATTTATATACCGCCCTACTCCCAAAGGACACAGATACATAGATACAAAAGTTAGAAACATAATTAAAACCAGATTAAATAATTTAGCCCGAGACAATTAAAAATCCCAATAATTTAAAACAGGTTAAAATTTTGATTTAAAAGAATTTTAAAACAGGGGAGAAAATTAGGCCAGGCCGGCTTGCTGGAATAGGAGGGTCTTAAGAGCACGGCAGAAAGTGCGTAGATCCGGGATCCTCCGTATCTCTGGGGGAAGCTCATTCCAGATAGTGGGTGCCCCCACAGAGAAGGCCCTCCCCCTGGGGGCCGCTAGTTGACATTGTTTGGCTGACGGCAGCCGGAGGAGCCCTCTCTATGAGAGCGTACCAGCCGGTGGGAGGCTGTTTGTGGTAGTAGGCGGTCCCGTAAATAACCAGGTCCTAAGCCATGGAGCGCTCTAAAGGTGGTGACCAAAACCTTGAAGGGTAACCTATTTGAATAAATTTGCTAATTTGATTAACTCGGAGCAAGGGTGAAATGCTCCCAGTTCAGACTGGATTGCCCGATCCGGTAGCGATGGTGGCGGATGGTTCAGAGAACCGGTAGCAAAAATCCCTGCGCCACCCACTCCATGCCCAGCCGAGCTGCGCAATCATCAGAGGCTTTTTTTTTTTAACTTTTAAAAGCATTTTTTCTACAACCTCTTTGGCCGAAAAAATGCTTTTAAAAGTAAAAAAAAAAAGCCTCTGATGATCGCGTGGCTCAGCTGGGATCGTCAGAGGCTTTTAAAAGCATTTTTTCTACAACCTCTTTGGCCGAAGAGGTGGTAGGGAAAAAAATGCCTTTAAAAGCCTCTGGTGATCCCAGCTGAGTTGCCTGATCGTCAGAGGCTTCTAAAAGCATTTTTTTCTGCAAGCTCTTAAGGTTGTAGAAAAAATGCTTTTAAAAGTAAAAAAAAAAAAAAAAAAGTTGGCCACGCCCACCCAGTCACATCAGACCCCCACCAAGCCAGGCCCACAAAATAAGCCACGCCCACAGAACCGGTAGTAACAAATTTTAGATTTCACCCCTGACTCGGAGACACTGGTTCTCAGACCGTGGCCTGTGGATTCTGTTAATATTTTAAGGGAAGAAGCGTAAAGAATAAAATATATTTCGATATGCCGAAAGACCAATGGCATCGTCCTTTAGAACGGCATAGAGCTGGGGTGGGTCGGCAGGACCACCCACGATTTCCGCAACTGGCTAAATACCGCCTCTTTTTCTCTTTTTCTGGACTCCAACTCCCAGAATTTCCTAGCCAACTCTAATTCTGGGAGTTGAAGTCCATACATCGGAAAGCTGTCAAGCTTGAGAAAATAACTGCTATCCAGCCTCTTCCAAACTTCCGGGCTCTTGCAAACCTCCTTACATTTTGGATTGTCTGGAAATTTGTCCTTTTATTTCAAATAATAATAATAATAATAATAATAATAATAATAATAATAATAATAATAATAATAATAATAATAATAATAATAATTTTATTTCTATACCGCCCTTCTCCCGAAGGACTCAGGGCGGTGTACAGCCAATTTAAAAACACAAGACACAACAGTAATTAAAAATTAAAATAATTAAATAGATTTGGCCAGTTTAAAACCCCAAAAATTTTAAATACCCCAATTTAAAATCATTATGTTGATAGCCCGGCCTGGCGGAACAACAGGGTCTTCAATGCGCAACGAAACACCCGGAGGTCGGAGATCTTACGTATTTCCGGGGGCAGTTCGTTCCACAGGGCTGGGGCTCCCACAGAGAAGGCCCTCCCCCTGGGTGTCGCCAGCCGACATAACTTGGCCGATGGCACCCTGAGGAGACCCTCTCTGTGGGAGCGGACTGGCCGGTGGGAGGCTACTGCTGGCAGAAGACGGTCTCGAAGGTACCCAGGTCCAATGCCATGGAGCGCTTTAAAGGTGGTAACCAGCACCTTGAATCGCACCCGGAAGACCACTGGGAGCCAGTGCAGATTTTAATTAAATCTAAATTTAATTAAATTTTGCTGCAATTTACCTCCACTTCTGGTTCTAGCTTTGCCACCCCTGACAAAACAGCTCTTGATTATTTCCCCTAAGGCCTTTTCTCGGCCCCTGAACACGGACACCCCAAAACAGCCAGAAACCACTCTATTTTTGAACCCCTGAGTAAATCCGCCTAGATAGGCGTCAAAGCCCTGGCATTGTATCTATCGTTCTGTTCTTGGTCTGAGTAACACTTCCCTTTTCTTTCATTCCAGGTTCCTTGTCCAATTAGAGCTGTTTTGCCAATGCTGGTCAACTCCTCACAAGTTTATTAATAAGGTCACGAAGGTCAAGATTTTGTCTTTCTTGTCGGGGTTTCCCCCCCCCCCTTCAGAAAGGCACTCATTAAGGGTTGAACGAGCGATGGTTGCACCAGACGACGGGAAAAGTTGATAAAAGGCTGAATTCCACTGGTTTCCAGTGATCGACCCATCAAAGTTAAATCACTGATAGAAGGGTGGGGGTGGGGGGTGTCATCGGAACAGCCGTTGCTGGTTTGAGAAGGACACGGAATAACAGATTTGGAAGGGACCTTGGAGAAGAATAGGAATATAAATTAGAATGGAAGGGAAGGGAAGGGAAGGGGAGGGGAGGGGAGAGGAGAGGAGAGGAGAGGAGGAGAGGAGAGGAGAGGAGAGGAGAGGAGAGAAGAGAAGAGAAGAGAAGAGAAGAGAAGAGAAGAGAAGAGAAGAGAAGAGAAGAGAAGAGAAGAGAAGAGAAGAGAGGAATAGAATAGAATAGAATAGAATAGAATAGAATAGAATAGAATAGAATAGAATAGAATAGAATAGAATAGAAGGATGGGATGGAACAGAACAGAACAGAACAGAACAGAACAGGAATATAAATTAGAATGGAATGCAATGCAATGGAAAAGAACGGAACACAACAGAGCAGAATAGGAATATAAATTAGAATGGAATGGAATGGAATAGAATGGAATAGAATGGAATGGAATGGAATGCAACGGAATGGAACGGAACGGAACAGAACAGAACAGGAATATAAATTAGAATGGAATGCAATGCAATGGAACAGAACAGAACAGAGCAGAATAGGAATATAAATTAGAATGGAATGGAATGGAATGGAATGGAATGGAATAGAATAGAATAGAATAGAATAGAATAGAATAGAATAGAATAGAATAGAAATTATAATAGAATAGAATGGAATGGAATGGAATAGAATGGAATAGAATAGAATAGAATAGAATAGAATAGAATAGAATAGAATAGAATAGAGTTCTGCCTTAGTACACCCCTGACACGAGTGACATTGAGCTGGCCATGCCCATCCTGGCCACGCCCACTCCACCCCGCCTCCCCGATGTCAAACACAACCCTGATGTGACCCTCAATCAAATCGAGTTTGACACCACTGCTCAAATGCGATCTTCATGGGACATCTCTTGAAGACAGCCTAAGAAGTATAGCTGGTCTAGATCAGAACAGCAAAAACACAGGGCTGAATGGATGAATTTATTTATCCATGTTAGACACTCTGTTTATATATATAGCACCACACAGCAAACAAAGAGCACAGTCACCATGTGTTTTACTGCTCAACTGCTTTTAGCTGTTATAGGAAGCAGGAAACTTTGCTTAGAACAAAAGTAAGTGCATAGAGTATATATACCATAGATCCAAACTTGTAAACACTGCCATCTACTGGCTGAATACTACTGTAATTGTTGCATGAAGATACATTTCTACCATGAATTCCAACAATCTATTGATATATCAAATTTAGGAACCGCCCATCTCATTTCACAGAGGCATGTGGGACCCACGGCAGGAACACATTTGAGGAATCTACCCCTACAGCAAGCTCTAAACGAACTCTGCAGGGGAAGAACTAAAACAGTATGCATTCCAAGTGGCTTGCCTACAGAAGTTGAAATAAAAACTAAAGCTATATCTAGAAGAGAAATATATAATTAACAAATTGACCACGCAGCCTTTCACTCTTCACAGTTGGGACTGGAGCTTCTGTTGCTAAGCAAGATGGTTGTTAAATGAGTCATGCTTGATTTGACGACATTTTTTTCCTGTGGTCATTAAACGAATCAAAGTTCAAGTTACAACAGAACTGAAAAAAGTGACTTGCGACCGGTTCTCCCACTTATGACTGTCACAGTGTCCCCATGGTCACATGATCGAAAGTCAGGCATCTGGCAACCAGCATGTATTTATGAGCTGCGGTGGTGCAGCGGTTAGAGTGCAGCATTGCAGGCTACTTCTGCTGACTGCCGGCTGCCTGCAATTTGGCAGTTTGAATCTCACCAGGTTCAAGGTTGATTCAGCCTTCCATCCTTCCGAGGTCAGTAAAATGAGGATCCAGATTGTTTGGGGGCAATAGGCTGATTCTGTAAAATTGCTTAGAGAGGGCTGTAAAGCACTGTGAAGCGGTATATAAGTCTAAGTGCTATTGCTATTACTGGCAAACTCTGCCCACTGCCAGGAGTTCGAGTCTGACTGGCTCAAGGTTGACTCAGCCTTTCATCTTTCTGAGGTCGGTAAAACGAGGACCCAGATTGTTTGGGGGCAAGAGGCTGACTCTGTAAACCGCTTAGAGAGGGCTGTAAAGCAATGTGAAGCGGTATATAAGTCTAAGGGCTACTGCTATTGCTATGACAGTTGGGGGGGGTCGCGATGTGGTGTGATCACTCAACCAGCCTTCATGCCTAAAATGGGACTAGAACTCACAGTCCCCTGGTTCTTAGGCCAGCCCCTTAACCGCTACACCAAACGGACTTCTCTATTTATTTTCTATTTATTTTCTATATATAATAAATCGCAGCCATCAGTT
Organism: Pituophis catenifer annectens; assembly: GCF_029215685.1. Lineage (NCBI taxonomy): Eukaryota > Metazoa > Chordata > Lepidosauria > Squamata > Colubridae > Pituophis > Pituophis catenifer. Next base: position 2,540,774 of record NW_027256881.1, read on the forward strand.
GCAGATATGGGGCCTGTTAACGGAGTCTTTTTTTGGAAAAATGGCCAAGGAAGAGGATTTTTAACCATTCGTTCAATTTTCCATGCTTTTCTCCTTCTCTCTTTTGTTTCCCCTTCTAATTGCAATCTTATATCACATTTTTAAAGAGCTGTTTGTATAAACAACTTCGGCTGCCAGTTCAGATTTTTTTTTTTTTTTAAAAGGGATTATGATGAACAAGAGACTTGCTGGCTCAAACATCAGCTTTTTCTCCAAGGTTCTTCTTTGGCTTCTGCTCTAAACACCAAAGCCAAAATATAGAAAAATGATCAGATGGACTATCCACTTGGCAATCAGATATTCCCCAAACATTTAAACTTAAGATTTTGGGTTGCAAAGGATGACAGTACCTGGATCTTTTTTTTTTTTCCATTTAAAAAAGAATTGATGTGAGTATTTGAAAATTGGCGCTTTCGCTATTAAAAAACTCAAAAAAGGTTCTGGGAAGAGGAAGAACGGAGTAATTCTACATTTTACCACTAGATGCCGCTGAAGGTCAAAGTCCAAGCATGTAGAAACATGCTTTTGATAGTTGGTGGATTAAGTATCAGTGGTTTAGGCTCGGATTGAATTATGATTGCCTTCGGAATACAGAATGACAAGAGATGGAAAGGACATCGGGAGGTCTTCTAGTCCAACCCTCTGATCAAGCAGGAGGCCCTATATCATTTCTGACAGATGGCAGTCCAATCTCTTCTTGAAAGCCTCCGGTGATGAAGCTCCCACAACTTCTGAAGGCAACTTCTGTTCCATGGGTTGATTGTTTCTCACGATCAGAAAGTTCCTCTTTATTTCCAGGTTGACTCTCTCCTTGATCAGTTTCCATCCATTGTTCTGTAGGAAGTTAGCACCCACCCCTTTCCTAGAAGAATGAAATATTTTAGGAAATATTAAAAAGGCAGAATATTATATTTCCCTGGATGAGAAATGGAGAAGCATGTTTTAAAGACGAAGCAGCTCCCACCTTCTTGCCCCCATCCACCCTTTGTCAATGGGCCAGAGGCAGAAATTCAATTCCCTCCCATCTTTGTCAATGGACCATCATCTGCAACACAATAGGACCCATCTAGGAACAGAAACTAACTCAATAGGACCCATCTAGCAACAGAAACTCACCACATGGCACCTGGGAAGATTACATCAGCCAGCAAGGCTAGCCAAGACCCCCACCCCCTGGGAGTCTGACAACCAATCAGGATACTCTTTCTGGGCCCCAGGAAGTTCAAAGCTCAGAGAGGGCATAAAACCCGGGGACTCGCAGTATCTCGGCCCTTTTCTGTTCAGGAACTCAAGCCATGGGATCCTGTCCACCATTAAACCATCTTTCCAAGCAGTCTCCATGTTTCCAGTGTCTTTTTCCCCACTTGGAGCTGAACCCAGAAGGAGATTTCTTCCTATAGTTCCTTGTCTGGCCTTCTGGTGCTTTGGAAAATAGCTTGACCCCCTTCCTCTCTGTGGCAGCTCCTCAAATATTGGAACAATATTGGAACACTGCTATCATGTCTCCCCTGGTCCTTTTCTTCATATTTATGACGGTTGGGGTAAAAGGTCCTGGGATCACGTGATCCCTTTTTGTGACCTTCTGACCAGCAAACTCAATAAGGAAGCCAGATTCACTTAAGGACCATGTTCCTAACTTAACAACTGCAGTGATTCCCTTAACAACTGTGGCAAGCAGAATGGAGCAAAAGTCACTTAACAACAGTCTCACTTAGCAACAGAAATTTTTGGCTCAATTATGGTTGTAAATCGAGGACCTCCGGGTGCCATTGGCCAAGTTATGTCGGCTGGCGACACCCAGGGGGAGGGCCCCTCTGTGGGAGCCCCAGCCCTGTGGAACGAACTGCCCCCGGAAATATGTAAGATCTCCGACCTCCGGGTGTTTCGCTGCGCACTGAAGACCCTGTTGTTCCGCCAGGCCAGGCTATCAACATAATAGTTTTAAATTGGGGTATTTAAATTTCTGGGGTTTTAAATTTGAGCCAAATCTATTTAATTATTTTAAATTTTAATCGCTGTTTTGTCTTGTGTTTTTAAATAGGCTGTACACCGCCCTGAGTCCTTCGGGAGAAGGGCGGTATAGAAATAAAATTATTATTATTATTATTATTATTATTATTATTATTATTATTATTATTATTATTATTATTATTATTATTATTATTATCAGTGTCACTTATTTTTTTTTATCATTTTAACATTGACCGGTTTTTAATGTTTGTAAGCCACCCAGAGTCGACTCTAGATGAGAAGGGCGGCACACATGTCAAATAAAGAAAGAAAGAAACTTTTTTTTTTTCTCGCCACATACATTTCTACATCCGAACTAGACTGTTGTTTGTCTGTGTCATATAATATATGTAGCTATATGCATAATTTTGTATTTATTTATTTATTTTGTCATGTTTATGTAGTGTATATTGGAGATGGTGACCATTTGAGAGCTGTATGCAACAAAATTTCATTTTAATGTATGCCGATTAGTTTATATTCAAAGTGACAATAAATAAAATTATTCTGTTCGGTTCTATTCTATTCTATTCTATTCTATTCTATTCTATTCTATTCTACTCTACTCTACTCTACTCTACTCTACTCTACTCTACTCTACTCTACTCTACTCCACTCCATTCCATTATTCTATTCTATTCTATTCTATTCTATTCTATTCTATTCTATTCTATTCTATTCTATTCTATTCTATTCTATTCTATTCTATTCCATTCCATTCCATTCCATTATTCTATTCTATTCTATTCTATTCTATTCTATTCTATTCTATTCTATTCTATTCTACTCTACTCCACTCCACTCCACTCCATTCCATTATTCTATTCTATTCTATTCTATTCTATTCTATTCTATTCTATTCTATTCTATTCTATTCTATTCTATTCTATTCTATTCTATTCCATTCCATTCCATTCCATTCCATTCCATTATTCTATTCTATTCTATTCTATTCTATTCTATTCTATTCTATTCTATTCTACTCTACTCTACTCTACTCTACTCTACTCTACTCTACTCTACTCTACTCCACTCCACTCCACTCCACTCCACTCCACTCCACTCCACTCCACTCCATTCCATTATTCTATTCTATTCTATTCTATTCTATTCTATTCTATTCTATTCTATTCTATTCTATTCTATTCTATTCTATTCTATTCTATTCTATTTCATTCCATTCCATTATTCTATTCCATTCCATTCCATTCCATTCCATTCCATTCCATTCCATTCCATTCCATTCCACTCCACTCCACTCCACTCCATTCTATTAAGTTAATGGTAGTTAAGCTGATGAGATGTATAAGCCAACACTAATATTCATCCTTTAAACTTGGCCGGAAACAAACCAAATGACTGTGTAAATTCCTCTTTCCTTCCGTCTGTCACTGCTGTGATCGTGTGAAATATTAGTACTGCTTTATAAAGTCTTTGTAAGGCCACACCTGAAATCCTGCATCCAGCTTTGATCACCACATTACAAAAAAAGATGTTGAGACTTTGGAAAAAGTTCAGAGAAGAGCAACTAAGACGATTAAAGGCCTGGAGACAAAAATATATGAAGAAAGGTTGCAGGATTTGGGTCTAGGGAAAAGAAGGACTAGGGGGAACATGATAGCAGTCTTCCAGTATTTGAGGGGCTGCCCCAAAGAAGAGGGCATCAAGGAGCACCTGAAGGCAGGGCCAGAAGAAACAATGGATGGAAACTAATGAAGGAGAAAAGCAACTTGGAATTGAGGAGAAACTTCCTAACAGTGAGGACAATTAACCAGTGGAACATCCTGCCACCAGAAGTTGTGAGTGCTTCATCACTGGAGGTTTATAAGAAGAGACTGGACAGCTACTTGTCTGAATTGGTCCTATAGGGTTTCCTGCTTGAACAGGAGGCTGGACATAAAGACCTCCAAGGTCCCTTCCTGCTCTGTTCTGATTGGCTGAAAATAAATTAATGGTAGCTTAGCTGATTTGATGTACAAGCCGACACTACATATTCCTCCTTTAAATTTGGCTGGAAAGAATCCATATGACTCTCTCCTTCAGTCTTTCACTGCTAGGCCGGCATGTCTAGGGGTCCTTTCCAGTGGTGAAATCCAAATTTTTTTACTACCGGTTCTGTGAACGTGGTTTGGTGGGAGTGGTGTGGCTTGGTGGATGTGGCTTGGTGGGTGTGATAGGGGAAGGATACTGCAAAATCCCCATTTCCTCCCGATCAGCTGGGACCCGGGAGGCAGAGAATAGATGGGGGCGGAGTCAGTCAGTTGTGGTATATATCGGTTCTCCGAACTACTCAAAATTTCCACTACCAGTTCTCCAGAACTGGTCAGAACCTGCTGAAACCCACCTCTGATCAGAACTCACTACATTGCACAATCTCCGAAGGACATTGCATCACCTTCCAAAGTTCAACCAAACTTGGCTCAGGCAACCTACAGAGTCAGCTACGACCCCTACAACAACCAATAGAATACACGCTCTTGC
>NW_027256881.1:2550303-2600303 GCF_029215685.1 Pituophis catenifer annectens
AGAGATATATATTTAAACCTTTAACTCTTATTATTATTATTGAGTCTGATCCTAAAAATATTGCAACAAGCTGGTAGCAGAGGATGGTTAATTGACTCAATAACTACTTAAACATGTCTAAGAAAGATAGGCCCAACACCAGGGCCTACAGCAAAGAAATAGAAACTGAACAAGAAATAATCAACGAATCCACAAACGCGATTTCGAGAGAATCCGAAGAATACACCACTGAAGAAGAAGAATTAATAAATGAAAATGATGACCAGGAGGAAATCGAAATAGAAAATAACGAACTCAGGTCAGAGATATTAAAACTATTAAAAAGCCAGAAGAATGATGAAAGCCTCATCGCGAACCTCCAAGAAATGCTGAGGAACAGCGGAGCAGCGAGAGAGAAAAACATCGCTAAAGAGAAACCCAAAGACCAAAAAATTGTGAGTGATATGACTACAGAGAAAGTCATTATGAAAAAGAAAAAATGTAATCCCGCGCGAAATTTTGAATGGCAGCCATCTTGGTTTCAACAAGCCTCCAAAGTGAACGAAGCAGAGCCAATCAAAATGCTCAGTTCAAAATTTCTGGCGCGAAAAACGTTATCAGACAACGAAAGTGAAAAGGAAGATTCAAACTCTTCGGAAGAGCCAGAATCAGAAAATGAAGACGACTCAACGAAATCTCAAGTAAAGTCAGCAATGAAGACGCTTTTTGCTGCATTTGGGCCAAAATTAAAAATTTCCAAAGCGCCAACGAAGAAGCAAGCGAAAAAACCGATACCTCAAGAACTGCACGCTCCCATCCTGACTTCGAGAGCGACGACGCCCGAACCCAGAGAGCCATGTCGATTCCGTCCTACACCACAGACCGAAGCAAGTGTCAACGCACCCAAAAGAAAAAGAAGAGCAATCGCCGCCATCAAAACTCCTAAGACCGAACCAGAGACCGACTCATCTGAAGAAGAGCAGAGCGAGCGAGCCGCAATGGAGAGAACCTTCCACGACGACGCCAAAGAAGAAATGAGCAACGCGCATGTGCGAAACTACGCAGATGGTCCGGAAAGACTTGAACTAGCCAGAGAACCGCGCAGACTCGTTGCGAGCATCCCCATGCCGTTTTGCAATTTCCTACACTTGCGAGACCACGGACTACCTCAGGTTGTAAGTAATGGACAAAATAATGTGGGAAACTTACCCAGTGACTTCCCAAAACTAAGGGTTGATGGCATTAATTTGCAAGAATGGTACCAACAGCTCCAGGTTGTCTTTATGAAAGAAAATTTATTATTTTTTATCACTAGTCCCCCAAGAAGACCTTGGACTTTAAAAATAGATTGTTTACACCATAGAGCATTTTTCCTAATAATATCTAGTGTGTCTCCTGCAATGTATCATAGCATCAAACCAAATCTAACTGTTTCAGAAATAATTCAATGCATGTTTAATTTGTTTCACAGCGATAGTGTAGCTACCACCACAAGAATGTCTAAAGATTTCTTTTCTTCTAGAGTAAAACCAGGGGTTTCCATAAGTGAGCATTTAATATCTCTAAACAAAATAAGAGCTGAGCTGCATTTGAGGGGGGAAGTGATTTCAGATCAAACAATGAAAAGTGTTATTATCAATTCACTTGATTCATCATGGGATAGTTTTATGTCACATTTAGACACCATCAATCTAGGATATTTATCCATAGAAAGTCTATCAAACAAACTGATAGCAGAAGACAATTCAAGAAAAAATCGTTATAGCAATCACACAGAGCACAAATCTTTTAGGAAAGTAGCTTTCCAAGAAAAATATAATGAAAATTTTAAATGCCACAATTGTGGGTCTAGGGAACATAATAGAAGAGATTGTCCTAAAATTCTCAAGGAAAGACACAGGTCAGAATATAGGAATAAATACAATTATAGACAGTCTTCCATAGATAGACATAGATATAGAAGCCCACCACATTACAGAGAAAATAGAGGGGGCAGAGAAAATTCAAAAGAGAGAAAATCTGGTTCACTGAATGGACTAAATAAACAAGACAGCACAAAAACACAACCAAATGAGAACAATAATTGGCTTATTGATTCTGGGGCAACTAATCACACCACTAATAATAAAAATATATTATCCTCATTTACAGAAGATAAATTTGTAATCAAGGTAGCTAATCAAGAAAAGGTTCAAGTATTAGGCAGAGGGAATGTGACCTTGCCTGGTCTAGGAAAAATAGAGGGGGTATTGTTAATACCAGAAATACCTCATAACATACTAAGTGCCATAAAACTAAGTAGAGATTCTGACATTAATATAGTTTTCTCAAAGGGAAAAGCAACTTTAGAGAAGAATAAAACAAATATAGGCACTGTGATGATTAAAGGAGGACTACCCTATCTGGTAACAAAAGAAAGATGGTTACATAACATTGATTCAAATATGGAAGATTGTATTGAGGCAAATGATGAAAATATTAGTAACAGTGACAATGATGAGTGTAAAATATCTCATGATCACGCAGATACACACAATGAAAAGAAACCAAAAATAGGTAAACCAATTCATGATGAGTGTGCTCACATCTTACATAGGAAGTTAGGACATGCAAGTTTTCCTGTAGTTCAAAAAATGACTGAACACGCAGAAGGTGTCAAAATAAAAAATTGTGAAAACTATTTGGAATGCTCAGTATGTAAATCTACAAAACTAAAAACTAGTCCCAGGCCAAGAAAATCCACCAGATCAACTAACAATATTTTTGACTTAGTACACATGGACCTAGTTGGCCCTTTAACTCCATCAATCACTTATAGAAAACGTTACTTCCTAACAATAGTAGACGATTACAGTCGCTATGGTTTTGTTTACACATTAAAACACAAGGATGAAACCTTTCAAAAATTTAAGGAATTTTACAAACGCATAGAAACACAACATAATATCAGAATAAAACAAATTATGACAGATAGGGGATGTGAATTCATGTCTAAAGAATTCTCCCAATGGTTAAAGGATAGAGGAATGCTACATTACACGTCTAGTCCATTTTCTGCGTTCCAGAACGGGATTGCAGAGAGAAAAAATTCCACATTACAAACCATGATTAGGTGCACATTAGAGGATGCTGGCTTAAGCAAACAATTTTGGTCAGAAGCCTTACATTATTCAAATTACACTCAAAATAGAACCTGGTCCAGTATTGTGAATAAGACACCATATGAAGTGATGTATAATAGGAAACCAAAATTAGCACACATGCACATATTTGGAGTCACTGCAGACGTACACATACCTAAACAGTTGAGAAGAAAGGGAGAAAACGTGTCCAGAAGACTAAGATTTATGGGATATGAAACTGGCACCAAAGGGTACAGATTCATTGATAATAATAACAAATTTATAGTTTCCAGAACAGCTGTGTTCCATGAACAGGCCAACTGGTCTAAATTACATCTTAATGAAATATTTCCAAATAAGTGCAAAGATACTAAATCTCATGAGGAAGGGACCATAGAAAATCAAAATATCAACAAATATAAAAACAAAACCAAAACTTGGACAAATAGTCAACACAAAATAAAGACAGACACACTAACAAAAAAAGAAGCAAGATATTTGCATGACAACCATAGCAAACCTGAAAGAGCCATTAGAAACAACAGAAATCAAATACCAAATAAATACAGAGATTACATAATGCATATGGATGGTGATCAAATAACACCTAATACATATGAGGAAGTATTAAAACTCCCTCGTGAAGAAAAAGAAAAATGGGAATTAGCTATGAAAAAGGAGATGGAAAGTTTGCAAGGATTAAATGTATTTACACCTGCAATTGCACCTAAAGATAAAACAATTATTGGTACCAGGTGGATTTATAAAATTAAGAACCTAGAAGGAGGCAATACTCTATACAAAGCTAGATTAGTTGCACAAGGTTATGCACAAAAATATCCAGAGGACTATACTGACACATACTCCCCCACAGTAAGAACAGAGAGTGTCAAAACAGCTCTAGTAGTAGCATCTGCACTCAATCTTGATGTATTTCAATATGACATACAGACTGCGTATCTACACGCAAAACTAGATAAGGAAATATATGTAAGAGCACCTCACAGTCAATACACTAATAAAAATGAAATTTGGCTATTGAACAAGAGTTTATACGGATTAAAGCAATCTGGTAAAAGATGGTACGATTGCTTGGTAAAAGTACTTAAGACCATGGATTTCAACGCTACCACCGCTGATAACTGTTTCTTTGTTAAAAAGGGTGATGATTACATTGAATTTGTATTGATTTATGTAGATGATATTTTATATATAGGAAAACACAAAGAGAGAAGAGAAACCTTTGTAAACAAGTTAAATGAACATTTCTCATTGAAATCTCTAGGTAAGGTAAACAAATACCTTGGTGTACAAATTAATAAAACTAAAAGGGGATTCAAACTTACTCAGAGGGATAAGATTATTGAACTTCTAAACAAATGCAATTTAAACAATGCCAAACCCTGTGACACTCCTATGCAAACTGATTTCCTTAGGAATACTGATGAATCTTCTCCTGAATTTAAGGATAATACATTTTATAGATCAATAATAGGTTCACTTCTTTACATATCTAATTGGACTAGGCCAGATATCGCATTACCACTCAATTTATTATCAAGACACGTCAGCAAACCAACAATGTATCACTGGGAAGCTGTCAAAAGAATTTTAAGATATCTGAAAAGTACATTAGATTTTTGCTTAGTATTAGAACCTAATGACAATAAAGAACCAAAGCTTACATGTTACGCAGATGCGGATTGGGCTGGAGACGTATCATGCAGAAAAAGTACTTCTGGTTATATTTTTCTTTTAAATGACTGTCCAGTTTACTGGTACACTGGTAAACAAGAGTTAGTAGCCACTTCAACCACAGAAGCGGAATATGTTTGTTTATCAAAAGCTGCAAATAACCTTGTATGGTTCAATGATTTAATTTCAGATGTTTGGAAAAAACCTGCTTTACCTTTTGTTATGCATGAAGACAATAAAGCGGCCATTGAAATATCTAGATCCGATGCCATTGGACAAAGGTCCAGGCATATAGATATAAAATTTAAGCATGTGAGACAATTGTCTCAAGATGGATTTATCAAAGCAGTACATTGTGATACCTCTGAACAATTAGCTGACATATTGACGAAGCCTTTACCTTCTAAACAGCACAAATATTTAACTTCTAAATTGTATGTCTTATATTGTCCTGAATCTGAATGTAATTGGTGTTGTATAGCGAATCGGCATTTAGAGGGGGATTTGTCAGATGTAAATGCCTTATTCCCTAATGTGTAAATAGTGTATAAATGGGATGTCAGGGGTTAACTTATTCTTTGATTCTTAATGTATTCATAATTCACCACTCCCACTATTAGCTCCACCCTTTGTATATATAAGGAGCCACCTTCACCATTTTCTTTGCTTCTATCTGTGAATATTCAGCGAATATAGAATGCCTGTTATAATTAAAGAGATATATATTTAAACCTTTAACTCTTATTATTATTATTGAGTCTGATCCTAAAAATATTGCAACAGTTTTCAGGGCTCGGCGGAAAATGCGTAAGTCTTGGATGTTTCGTAACTCCGGGGGGAGCTCGTTCCAGATGGTAGGTGCCCCCACAGAAAAGGCTCTCCCCCTGGGGGCCGTCAGTCGACATTGTTTGGCCGACGGCACCCTGAGGAGTCCCTCTCTATGGGAGCGAACTGGTCGGTGAGAGGCTATTGGTGGCAGGGGGCGGTCTTGTAAGTACCCTGGTCCTGAGCCATGGAGCGCTCTAAAGATAGTAACCAAAACCTTGAAGCGCACCCGGAAGACCATTGGGAGCCAGTGCAGCTCGCGCAGGAGGGGGGTTACATGAGAGCGCCACCTTGCTCCCATTACCACCTGCGCGGCCGCATTCTGGACCAGTTGGAGCCTTCGGGTGCTTCTCAAGGGGAGCCCCATGTAGAGAGCATTACAATAATCCAGGCGTGAGGTGACAAGGGCGTGAGTGACCGTGCGTAACGAGTCCCGATCCAGAAAGGGATGCAACTGGCGAATCAGGCGAACCTGATAAAAAGTCCTCCTGGCTACGGCCGTCATATGCTCTTCAAAAGACAGCCGTGAGTCCAGGAGGATGCCCAAGTTGCGAACCCCATCTGTGGGGGCCAACGACTCGCCCCCAGTAGTCAGAGATGGCGCCAACTGACTATATCGGGACGACGGAAACCACAGCCACTCGGTCTTGGATGGGTTGAGTCTGAGTTTGTTCCTCCCCATCCAGATCCGTACGGCCTCCAGGCACCGGGACATCACCTCGAGGGCATCATTGGGGTGGTCTGGGGTGGAGATGTACAGCTGGGTGTCATCAGCGTACTGATGGTACTTCACCCCAAAACCACGGATGATCTCACCCAGCGGCTTCACATAAATGTTGAATAGAAGGGGCGAGAGGACCGATCCTTGTGGCACCCCACATATAAGGGGCCTCGGGGTCGACCTCTGCCCCCCTGTCAACACAGACTGCGACCGGTCAGAGAGAAAGGAGGAGAACCACTGTAGAACAGTGCCCCCCACCCCCAACCCTTCCAACCGGTGCAGCATGATATCATGATCGATGGTATCAAAAGCCGCTGAGAGGTCTAATAGGACAAGGACTGAGGAGCAACCCCTGTCTCGAGCCCTCCAGAGATCATCAACCAATGCGACCAATGCTGTCTCTGTGCTGTACCCGGGCCTGAATCCCGACTGGAACGGATCTAGATAATTCGATTCATCCAGGTACTGAGGCAGTTGTCGTGCAACCATTTATTTATTGGTTCGATTTATATGCCGCCCTTCTCCGGAGACTCAGGGCGGCTTACAATGCGTTAAGCAATAGCCTTCATACTTTTGTATATACCTGCTTAGTAGGGCTTTCAGGCCCCCCCAAGCGGTGTTCTATTTTATACAAAGTCAGCTTATTGCCCCCACAATCTGGGTCCTCATTTTACCTTCCTCGGAAGGATGGAAGGCTGAGTCAACCTTGAGCCTGGTGAGATTTGAACTTGCAGTAATTTGTAGGCAGCTGGTGTTACTTAACAGTGCTTTAGCCTGCTGCGCCACCAAGGCTCTTTTAAATTGTGGTCGTAAGTGGAGGATTGCAGTTGTAAGTACAGGAGTACCTCCAGTTTCATATTTGCTCATTGTAATTGGGATGAGCTTTTTAACATTTTTGACCTACACTATATAAATAAATTCATGCCGAGGTGTGAGACAAGACCAGCACTGCTTAAAAACTTCCGTTTTGTTGAATGCAAACCATTTTGGAGCGAATATGTTTCGTGGCAACTTATCCAGGGCGACAGATATTATTCGACTTCCTGCATTGTTATGTGGGGTAGTGTCAAGTGGGAGAGATCAAATCCACACACGAAGGCCCTATTAAAAGGATTTATTGCTTTAAACAGCCTATGCCCAGGATTCTCCTCAACTCACTGTTAGCATCTGCTTGGAGTTAGATAAAAGGTCAATGGAATTCAAGGGAGGTTGGGCTTAGTTTTGCTTCTGACTACGGAGGGAGTCCAGCAGTGGTGGGATTCAAATAATTTAACAACTGGTTCTCTGCCCTAATGACCGGCTGGGTGGGCGTGGCCATGGTGGGCGTGGCCAGGGGTGTGTGACAGGCAGCACTTGGCCTCCTGCTGTTGTGGCTCCGTTACCTGAGCCTGTGTCATCGGCAGGAGAGGACTCCGAGAGTGAAGGAGCGGAGTTGGCAAGGCCTCCCTCTCCAGGACCCTCCTCTCTGGCAATGCCTTCGGTGTCTGCCGAAGGTCAAGAGATAGAGCCGGGGCCACGCACGTCCACGCAGCCACAGATGGACAGTGATGAGGGAAATGAGTCTTGGCTGGATCCTCGGCAGCGTCGCAGAGATAAGCGTGCGCAACAGAAGAAAAGGCGTGCCAGAGATTAAACTGAGTCACTGGACCACACCCCTCAGGGTATAAAAGGGGGTGAGGTGGCCATTCAGACTCTGTGACAGACAAAACTAACTACTATCGAGTCACATTGCATCTTTGGAAACAACATTATCTGCCTTGGATTTATTTTACGAACTGGACAATGCTTGAACTGTGTGTATTTTGTTTATGAGTAAAGTTCTTGGCAAGCAGTTACTGGGTTGCTGCCAAGCCTCTTATCGGAAGAATTGGTTGTCTGCCAGTTTATTTAACCACCGGCTGTCTGTTTGTGTGCGTGTGTGAGACGGGGACAGAACACCTGCATCCCCCTGGGAGCAAAAATGGGCTGCTGGGGGGACGCTCTGCCCCCCTGCACCCCATTTTGGGTCTAGTAGGCCTCCCTGCTCTTACCTGGGAGCCAAAATGGGGCATGTGGGAACTCCTGGAAGGGGCGGGGAGGGGAGGGTCCAGCAATTTAACTACCGGTTTCCCCGAATCGGCCCGAACCGGCTGAATCTCCACCACTGGATTCCAGGCTGATCCCTCTTTGAACTCCACCCCTAGATTCTGCTACTCTTTTTCCTACAAGTTAGACTTGTAGGAAACTAGACTTGAGTCTTGGGTCCCTTTCAATCTATGATTTTGGGATTAGAGTAGAATAGAATAATAGAGTTGGAAGGGACCTTGGAGGTCTTCTAGTCCAACCCCGTTCAAAAGCAGGAGACCCTACACCATTTCAGACACATGGTTATCCAACCTCTTCTTAAAAACTTCCAGTGTTGGAGCATTCACAACTTCTGCAGGCAAGTTGTCCCACTTATTAATTGTTCTCACTGCCAGGAAATTTCTCCTTAGTTCTAGGTTGCTTCTCTCCTTGATGAGTTTCCATCCATTGCTTCTTGTTCTACCCTCAGGTGCTTTGAAGAATAGTTTGACTCCCTCCATCCGTGGTTTTGGGGTGAAGTGTCACCTGTACGCTGATGATACTCAGCTGTACATCTCCACCCCAGACCACCCCAACGATGCCCTTGATGTGATGTCCCGCTGCCTGGAGGCCGTGCAGGTCTGGATGGGGAGGAACAGGCTCAGACTCAATCCCTCCAAGACCGAGTGGCTGTGGCTGCCGGCGTCCCGATATAGTCAGCAGGTGCCATCGCTGACTATTGGGGGTGAATCTTTGCCCCCCACAGAGAGGGCTCGCAATCTGGGTGTCCTCCTGGACGCACGGCTGTCTTTAGAAGAGCATATGACGGCCGTGGCCAGGGGGGCCTTTTATCAGGTTCGCCTGATCCGCCAGTTGCAGCCCTTTCTGGACCGGGATGCCTTGTGCACGGTCACTCATGCCCTTGTCACCTCCCGGCTGGACTATTGTAATGCTCTCTACATGGGGCTCCCCTTGAAGAGCACTCGGAGGCTCCAACTGGTCCAGAATGCGGCCGCGCGGGGTGGTTATGGGCGCAACTCGTTGTGCCCGTGTGACACCCCTCCTGCGCGAGCTGCACTGGCTCCCAGTGGTCTTCCGGGTGCGATTCAAAGTGTTGGTTACCACCTTTAAAGCGCTCCATGGCACAGGACCCGGGTACCTTCGAGACCGTCTCCTGCCACCAATAGCCTCCCACCGACCAGTCCGTTCCCACAGAGAGGGTCTCCTCAGGGTGCCATCAGCCAAATTATGTCGGCTGGCGACATCCAGGGGGAGGGCCTTCTCTGTGGGAGCCCCAGCCCTGTGGAATGAACTGCCCCTGGAAATACGTAAGATCTCCGACCTCCGGGTGTTTCGCTGCGCACTGAAGACCCTGTTGTTCCGCCAGGCAGGGCTATCAACATAATAATTTTAAATTGGGGTATTTTAAATTTTTGGGGTTTTAAATCGGCCAAATTTATTTAATTATTTTAATTTTTAATTATTGTTGTGTCCTGTGTTTTTAAATTGGCTGTACACTGCCCTGAGTCCTTCGGGAGAAGGGCGGTATAGAAATAAAATTATTATTATTATTATTATTATTATTATTATTATTATTATTATTATTATTATTATTATTATTCTTTGGGGCAGCCCCTGAGATATTGGAACACTGCTATCATGTCTCCCCTAGTCCTTCTCTTCATCAGACTAGACATACCCAGTTCCTGCAACTGTTCTTCATATGTTTTAGCCTCCAGTCACCTAATCCTCTTTTTTGCTCTTCTCTGCACTCTTTCTAGAGTCTCAACATCTTTTTTACATCGTGGCGACCAAAACTGAATGCAAAATTCCCAGGCTAAAGTTTGAGAGGGGATGATTGGCCCAGAGCCCACTAAATGCTTCTTCACCCATGGTGGCACAGTGGTTAGAATGCAGTAGTGCAGGCTAATTCTGCTGCCTGCAATTTGGCAGTTCGAATCTCGCCAAGGCTCAAGGTTGATTCAGCCTTCCATCCTTCCGAGGTCAGTAAAATGAGGACCCAGATTGTTGGGGGGTGGGGGGGGGGAAGATGCTGATTCTGTAAACCACTTAGAAAAGGCTGTAAATCACTGTAAAGCTGTATATAAGTCTAAGTGCTATTGCTATTGCTGGCAAACTCTCTGGTAGAGAGGAGTTTGAACCTGGGCCTAGCCACTCCTCGTCCATCACCTTCCCCATTAGACCAGTCTGACGGGAAGTGTGGGGGGCTGAGAGGGAGGGATTGCCCCAAATCTGCCAATTAGCTTCTGGGGTTAAGTCTGGATCTCTCAAGAGCTGAACAAAAAGAGAATGACTAGTCCAAATTGACAATGCATCACATATTCAAAAATATGGGCTATTGATTATACAGGTAGTCCTCGATTTACAACCATTTGCATAGTGACTGTTCAAAGTTACAACGGCACTGAAAAAAGTGACTTACGACCAGTTCTCATACTTATGACTGTTGCAGCATCCCTACAATCATGCGATCAACATTTAACTCTTGACAACTAATATGTATTTATGATGCTTGCATATCCCACTCACACCAGGAGACTGTGGGTTCTAGTCCCGCCTTAGGCATGAAAGCGAGCTGGGTCACGAGCCAATGACAGATGACTGGGTGACTTTGGACCAATCACCATGAGATAGTGAGTTCTAGTCCCGTCTTAAGAATGACAGCTGGCTGGATGACTTTGGGCCAATCACAAGGAGATGGTGATTTCTAGTCAGTGGTGGGATCCTTCCAGTTTAACAACAGGTTTGGTGATTGCACGCTTTATGTGCGCCCGCGCCAGAGTTCAACAAAAAATCAACTTCCGCGTTAGTGCTAGGGAATTAAAACAGCTGAGACGCGGGAATCCGCTCAGCCGCGCTAATCAGCTGTGAAGATAAAGGTAAGTAAAGCGCAGGGGCGGGCAGGCGGGCCCAGCTGATCGTCGGAGCTACCGGTTCGCCCAAATTGGTCCAAACCGGTAGAATCCCACCCCTGTTTCTAGTCTAGCATGAAAGCCAGCTGGGTGACTCTGGACCAATCACCAGGAGATGGTGACTTCTAGTTCCACCTTAGGCATGAAAGCCAAGTGGGCAATTTTGGGTCAATCGTTGTGGTCCACCAGTAACCTGTGGAGCTGGCAGTGGAGTCGGACAACGATGAGGCTGAGGAAGAACATGGGCCAGTCCTGGAGGTTGGCGAAGGCCCGGATGAGGGTTCTGCATCGGAGGCAGAGATGGGGCCAGAGCCATCTGGGAGTGATGTGCGGACTCCGGAGCCTCCAGAGGCCGACAGTAGAGAGGCAGAGGAACAGGAGGAGCCTGTTCCTAGTGCACGTATGAGAAGAGCTGCCAGAAGGCAAGAGCAGCTAAAGCAAAGAGGACAACTCGGGAGTAAGGCCAAGAGATGATTGGCCCCTCCCATAAGGCTTAAAAGACCAGCAACGGCTCTTGGCCTCTTTGTTGGAAAACAACGTTGATAGATTTGTTTCTTGTCTTGCTGCATTTATTTCTTGTCGGCGTCTTCTGCTCCGGAACTTTTGCCAAGAAAAGCCTTTGGCAGTTTGCCTAATTATCCCAAGGTTGGTGATAAACTAAAGACTGGTGTTTTGAGGACTTTGCTTTCATTTAATTTAGAATACGCTGAGAATGAGTTAATTCTCAGCTGTTTGAATAAAATCTGTTTGATTTTGGAACTGTTTTGCATTTAATATTAACTACGTGGGCCTGGGTCACAACAATCACCAGGGACCTGTGAGTTCTAGTCCTGCCTTAACCATGAAAGCCAGCTGGGTGACTTTGGACTAGTCCCTGTCTCTCAGCCCAACCCACCTCGCAGCGTTGTTATTATGGGGAAAATAGGAGGAGGAAGTTGTGTCGGAAATGTTTAACCTCCTTGAGCTGTTGGTAAAAATAATAAAGGCGGGATACAAAATAATGAAGGCAGCATATAAATAAATTAATAAACAAATAAACACATGAATCTCTGGTTGCCAGGACAAATATTTTTGTCATTTGGAATACAAAGATAATGAAGGTGGGATACAAATAAATAAATAAATAAAAAAAACAAATAAACAGCTTGCCTCCAGAAGTTGTGGGAGCTTCATCCCTGGAGGCTTTCAAGAAGAGACTGGACAGCCATCTGTCAGAAATGGTGGAGGGTCTCCTGCTTGGGCAGGGGATTGGACTAGATCAGGGGTGGGTTCTAAATTTTTTTACTACCGGTTATGTGGGCGTGGCTTATTTTGTGGGCATGGCTTGATGGTTATGTGACAATTATTTAGGATTTAGCAGAGGTACTGGTCTACCAGGCTTTTAACTGCTTGCAGAGCTGTACCGATCTACCCATTTATTTTTGCAGGCATTGATTTACTCATGTATTTTTGCAGGCAGTGGTCTACCCATTTATTTTTTGCAGGCACCGGTCTACCCATTTATTTTTGCAGGCACTGATCTACTCATGTATTTTTGCAGGCACTGGTCTACCCATTTATTTTTTGCAGGCACTGATCTACTCATGTATTTTTGCAGGCATTGATCTACTCATGTATTTTTGCAGGCACTGATCTACTGATGTATTTTTGCAGGCATTGATCTACTCATGTATTTTTGCAGGCACTGATTTACTCATGTATTTTTGCAGGCACTGATCTACTCATGTATTTTTGCAGGCACTGGTCTACCCATTTATTTTTTGCAGGCACTGATCTACTCATGTATTTTTGCAGGCACTGATCTACTCATGTATTTTTGCAGGCACTGATTTACTCATGTATTTTTGCAGGCACTGATCTACTCATGTATTTTTGCAGGCACTGGTCTACCCATTTATTTTTTGCAGGCACTGATTTACTCATGTATTTTTGCAGGCACTGGTCTACCCATTTATTTTTGCAGGCACTGATTTACTCATGTATTTTTGCAGGCACTGATCTACCCATTTGTTTTCTTTTAACACTGATCAGCTGTAGGACGGCCCTTTGAAGCCCAGTGGCAAGAATTTAAACAGTTTTTTTCCCTCTAGCCATCAGCTGGGACTCAGGAGGCAGCAATAGATTGGGGGTGGGGCCAAATAAAAGGTAAGAATAATGCGGGGGGGGCGCAGAACCAGTTCGATGACGTCATATCGTCACTGCTACCGGCTCAAGAGAACCGGGCCGAACCGGGAGGAACCCACCACTGGACTAGATGATCTACAAGATCCCTTCCAACGCTGTTAATCTGTTAAATGAACCTCTGTATTCATTGCCAGGAATAAAATTTTTTGTGTTTGGAATACAAAACTAATAAAGGTGGGATAGAAACAAATAAATCAGTGATGGCTAAGCTTTTTGTTGTTGTGTGCCGAAGGCGCGCCCAAGCGTGCGCCACACCACATTCGCGTGCAAGCACCCATAATGCAGTGCATGGGCGACCCCCCTGCCCCCCTGCGCATATGCGCGCAACCCCCTGTGCTTTCCTCGGCCCCCCCACACATGTGTGTGCGCCCCCCTGCGCTCCGGTTTTGGTCCCAGGAGGCTGCAGGGAGGCCTGCTAGGCCCCAAACGGGCCACAGTGGGGGCTGTGACTCATCCCGCGCACTTCCCTCCACTTCCGCGCATGTGTGTGTGACCTCCCAGCACCACCGGGCATGCGAACGCGTCTCCTACATGCGCCCCATCCCCGCGCATGCGCGGCAGAGAACCGAAAATCAGCTGGCCGGCGGGAGGTGCATGGGCATGCAGGGTGGACCTGAGCTGGGCTTGTGTGCCAGCAGAGAGGGCTCTGTGTGCCACAGGTTCGCCATCACAAAAATAAATTGGTCCTAAGGTCCTAAGCGCTCCATGGCTTAGGACCTGGTTATCTACGGGACCGCCTGCTACCACCAATAGCCTCCCACCGGCCAGTATGCTCCCATAGAGAGGGGCTCCTCCGGGTGCCGTCGGCCAAAAATGTCGACTGGCGGCCCCTAGGGGGAGAGCCTTCTCTGTGGGGGCACCTACGATCTGGAACGAGCTCCCCCCGGAGATACGGAGGATCCCGGATCTGCGCACCTTCCGCCGCGCGCTTAAAACGTTTTTATTTCATCAGGCTGGCCTGGCCCCTTTTAAATATAAATTTTAAATACAAATTTTAATCTGTTTAGATTATGGGGTATTTTAAATTCAGCCAAATTATTTAATTCGTTTTTAATCTATTTTAAATTTTTGTATCTCTGTGTTATATCTTCTGGCTGTTCACCGCCCTGAGTCCTTCGGGAGAAGGGCGGTATAGAAATTTAATAAAATAAAATAAATATATAAATAAATAAATAAATAAACCAATAAACAAATCCATGGACCTCTGTATTGGTTGCCAGGGCTAACATTTTTTAAAATTTGGAATACAAAAATAATAATAATGGTGGGATAGAGACAAATACACAAACAAACCTCTGTATCGGTCGTTAAGGGTTAAGTTGTTTTCGCTTCCCTGAATCCTATTTCGAAGGGAATGTAGAGGGAATGTCAACAGAATGGGAGACACTTCCGTCATCCGCCCAAGCTATGCAAAACCTTTGATGCTGTTTTCCAGGCCTTCAAAATTTGGGGGCTATTTTGAGGAAAAGATGAAGGGAACAGAAGAACCTACGAAACCCTTTGGCCAACTCTGCGTAGTTTTGATGTTATTTCCTTTCTTTCCCGCCGCTCCTTCCATCCTTTCCCAAAAAAAAACAAAAAAAAAAAAAACCACGAAAAGTTCAAAGCGACGAATTCTGACAGTATTTTTTTTTTCTTCCCTAGTTCAAACACTCACTTTCTTTGTTTACATAGCAGACGTGGCTTCGGGTTTTTTCTTTCCCCTCCGAAAGAAAATTACATTAAAGGCGGAGGAATAAATAGCTTTTCTAGTCTGATTCTTTTAAACTCACACTCACGGACATCATTTCGATGTTGTGAGGGGGAGTGTGTGAAAATGGAAACTCGACAACCCTTTTATCTACGTCAGTTCGGACTGATCGTTTTCCGAAGTTATATAAAAACACAAAAGAGGAGAAATTTCTGAGCAGGGGAAAACAATGAAATGAGCCGTCTCCTGCGGGATACTGGTGGCATAATAAATTACAGGTGATCCTCGGCTTACAACAGTTCATTTAGTAACCGTACAAAGTTGCAATGGCACTGAAAAAAATTGATTTATGGGGGGGGGTTCCCATGGTTACAACTTTTGCAGCCTTCCCCCTTAAAACGTGATCAAAATCCAGAGGCTTGGCCACTTTTTCGTACTTATGATGGTGGCAGCTAAATTCCCTAAAGTCACGGGATCAAAATTCAGATGCTGGGCAATGGACTCATATTTATGACGGTTTTGCAGAGTCCCGGGGTCACTTTTGCGACCTTCAGTCAGTGGGGGAAGCCAAATCCACTTAACAACCGGGTTGCTCACTTATCAACTGCAGTGAGTCTCTTAGCAACGGTGGCAAGAAAGGGGCAAAACTCGCTTAACACGTTTCACTTAACAACAGAAATTTTGGGCACAATTGTGATCATAAGTTGAGGACTATCTGGAATATATTTAGATCCAACTGTCCCCCATGTGGTATCAATGACTATCCTTCCTTCCTCCTTCTCTCCTTTCCTCCCTCCGTCCCTCCCTTCTCCTTCCTTCCTTCCTTCCTTCCACCTTCTTTCTTTCTCTCTATCCTCCTTTCCTTTCCATGTTCCATATATTGTGTAATATTTAAAAATATTTAAAAATCAGTTGTTTGTATTCTTCTTCCTTCTTTCCTCCCTCCCTCCCTCTTCCTTCCTTCCTTCTCTCTATCCAGCTTCCTTCTTTCCCTCTTTCTTCCCTTCTCCTTCTTTCCTTCCTTCCTTCTACCCACCTTCTTTCTTTGTCTCTACCCTCCTTTCCTTTCCATGTTCCATATATTGTGTAATATCAAAAATATTTAAAAATCCATTGTTAATTGTATTTTCCTTCCTTCCTTCCTTCATTCCTCCTTCCTTCTCTCTCTCTCTCTCTTTCTTTCTGTCTGTCTTTCTTTCTTTTTCTTTCTCTCTATCGTCCTTCCTTCTTTTTTATGTTTCATATCTTGTGTAATATTTCAAAATATTTTTAAAAATCGTTTTTGCTTGTATTCTTCTTCCCTCTATCTAATATTTAAAATATTTTTTTAAGAGAATCAAATCATTTAAAGTGACTACAGCCCAAAAATCCAATTCATAGCTCCGTTTGGTAGGCCTCAAGGACCATTAATTCCCACCAACGACAATACCCACCCATATAATTTAGCTTCCCATTAGAACATTCACAGGACTCTACGAGTTTGTAATTTATAGTCTTAAAAATCCATGAAGGCTTCCCCAGTGAGAAGGAGGCTTATGAGTCTATAGTTAGCGATTTGTTCCAAAATCATTAAAGGATATTCTGCCCCCCACCCCCAAAGTAATATTTTAATCTGATTTTTAAAAATGGACTGTTATCCAAATATTTTCCATTGTATAAACAACAAGACTCAGAGGAAGAGAATGTTTTCTGTTGTTTGGCTTGAAGAAATTATTAAACCCAATTTTAAATGTCAGGAACATCATTTTTAATCAGAATTCTAGGAAGGTGATGTTTGAAACTTCAAAGGTTTGGGCAGCTTGAGATGCAGCTTTAAGAAATTAGTAAAATTTAGAAAAAGAAGAAAAGGAGAAAAAGGAAGATTAGACCAAGAAGGAAAAAAAGGAAAAGAAATAATTACAATCTCAAATAGTACCAAATTAGACCCTTATATTTAACCCACATGCAGGATTTCACTATACAATGGTAATACAACACTTCGAATAGAACAGAACAGAACAGAACAGAACAGAACAGAACAGAACAGAACAGAACAGAATAGAATAGAATAGAATAGAATAGAATAGAATAGAATTTTTTATTGGCCAAGTGTGATTGGACATACAAGGAATTTGTCTTTGGTGCATACGCTCTCAGTGTACATACAAAGACAAGATACATTCTACAAGAATCATAAAGTACAACACTTAACGATAGTCATAGGGTACAAATAAGCAATCAAATCATATTAGGAAACAGTCAATATAAATCGTAAGGATACAAGTAACAAAGTTACAGTTCTAATATTCTTCTAATTATATAATACACTTCTAATATTCCTAAAATATAAACTATTGAATAAAGTGGAATTTAATTCAGAAACACACATAATTTAGGAAAGCGAAGTTTACTGACTGTCTGGAGACTATAAAGCTGGCAAAATATATCTCTAAATAAACAAATATAAGCTTTGTAGTCCTTAAGAGTATATAAGGGTGTATAACAAATACATTGATTATAAATTCCACTGAGCAAGCTTATCTAGTGAGTGAATCTGTACAAAATGGACCATGGTTCTAAATATTATATTTTACGAAGAGAGGAGGAAAAAATCCTTCAGGGTAGATGTGAAAAAAAGAGAGCTGCCTCAAAATTCTTCCCATCTCAACATTTGCATGAGAAGAAGCCGTTGAAAAAAAGCAGGACTCTAAGAATAAAATTTCTCCCATATTAAAAAAAAATTGCATACAATTCGGCTAATGAAGTAAGCCGAGGTGTTAGATTTTATAAAGACTTCAGAACATAAATCCATCCAGTGGAACAAAACTAGATTTGCTTAGTTCTTTCCTTCACATTGTTTAAAAAATCCACAGCCTCAAATCAGACTGAACAGTGCTTAATTCAGATTGGTTTTTGCACTGACATTGTAAAAGAAAAATTGCATTTTTTTTCCCTACCCGCAAATACCACAGCCCGAAATTAGCAAATTTTGCTTCTTGGGGATGAAACAGTAGAGGCTTCCCAATTCTCAAACTTTTCTCCTTATTTTTATTTTTTTCCTTTTTTCCCTCTTCGCTCAAAAAGGAGTATCTGCTCTCTCTTATTTTTTGCAATTTCTCTTAGAATATACTTCCAAGTTATTTGGGGATGGGAGATCTTGCTTTTGTTGGAAAAAAGAAATTCATAGGCATACATGTCCGGTGTCTGCTCTCGATGACCCCTCAGAAGAAAAGAAACTCGAAAATCGCGATAAATTATTTTCAGATGTTGGAGAATAAATCACAAGGAATTTAATTAACTGTTTCGCCTTAATTTTGCCCTGGTTTTAGCCGTTAAGTCCATCAGGGCCAAGATTTGAATCTGCCGAGAAAAAAATGGCTTTAATTAGCTTATGGAGGACGGGCAAGATTTGGAAGCAAACAGCCCTGAAGTGTGTGTAGATTTGGGGGAATATATTTCAAGAGAAACACAAACGGAACAAAAAACAGTTTCTCTTTCTGAAAACATCCTAAATCCTTCTCTTCATGGGGGTTTGGATCAAACACACTCCCTCCTCCTCAAATAAAGGGAGTAGAAAATCAGCGCTCAGCCTAAAACAAAGACCCCTTAAATCATGTTCTCGGTTCACACGAGAGAGACCCACCAAGTTAAAGTGAGGCTGCTACTCCTGAGTAAACTCCTTGGAAAAGTTCATCCTGGATTCACATGTCGTTCCTGGGCAAAAGACGTGGACGTGGTCCTAAAATCTGGTGATATCTCTTCCCCAGGCAGAAAAATATATATATATTTATTTGCTCCACCTTCTGTATATTTTGTGTTCCAAAGCAAGCTCTTTGGAAGGACGGATCCTGAAGCTGAAACTCAAAAGCTTTGGCCACCAAAGGAGAAGAGAGTGCTAAACTTTGGAGAAGACCCTGAAGTTGGGAAAGATGGAAGACAAGAGAAAAAGGGGATGGCAGAGAATGAGATGATATACTCTGAAGTCTGCTACGGGTTTCTTCACGCACGCTTTGCGCGCATGTGCGCTGCAGGCGCTAAGAAACCTTTTCTGAGTCTGCAAAGGTAAGTAGAACACTGAGGGGGGGGAGACAGCTAGGCTGCGCGATTTATATTCTAAATCGCATGGCACAGCTGATTGTCGCGCAGCTGATTGTCGGAACTTTTAAAAAACTTTTTAAAAGCATTTTTTTACTACCGGTTCAGGCGAACCGGCCCGAACCGTTAGCATTTCACCCCTGGTTAGAGGGTGTCATCGAAGCAACGGAGGTGAATTTGGGCAAACTCCGGGAGACGATGGATGACGGTCGGGACCTGGTGTGCTGTGATCCATGGGGTTGTGAAGAGTTGACACAACTTAGCAACCGAACAACAATAAAAGAAGCCCACTGAATTGACCAGGGCTTTAAAATGCGGTGACTTTTGAGCCTGGCTTCTGGTGATTTAAGATATTTTCTGTGCAATGGAGAACCTGTTCTTTTTTGACGTGGGTTACACCTAGCTGCTAGTTTTCCCACCAATTCCCTGAAGATGCTTAACAGTAACAGAGCTGGAAGGGACCTTGGAGGTCATCTAGTCCAACCCCCTGCTCACGCAGGAGACCTGTACTAGGGATTCGAACCACCAAATTACCGGCCTTTCTGATTGACCAGCTCAGCATCTTAGCCACTGAGCCACCTAGTCAGGCTTCTACTTCCTCTCCTCCAAACCAGATAATCCAGGATTTTCGCCGGATCCCAGAAGGATTGACCTATAGACAGGAGTGTAAATTTGCAGCCAAAAACCACCAGAGGATTTTCCTGACTGAACTCAGTACAGGAAACTCCCTGACTTACGACCACAAAGGAGCAAAAAAATTCCATTGCTAAGCAGGACAGTTGTTTTGCCTCATTTTACGACCTTTCTGGACACTGCTGTGAAGCAAATCACTGAGGTGGTTATGTTAGAAGCATAAGCTAAGCGAATCTGGCTCCCCTGTGGACTTTGCTTGTCAGAAGATCTCAAAAGGGAATCATGTGACCAGGGCCGTCTTAATAGCGTTATGGGCCCCAGCCAAAGCAGTGTACTCGGGCCCCTACGACAACTACTCACAGGAATGAAAATGTAAATAGTCGATAAAATTAAACATATATTTGTATGTTAAGGTAAAAGGTAAAGGTTCCCCTCGCACATATGTGCTAGTCGTTCCCGACTCTAGGGGGCGGTGCTCATCTCCGTTTCAAAGCCGAAGAGCCAGCGCTGTCCGAAGACGTCTCTGTGGTCATGTGGCCGGCATGACTCAACGCCAAAGGCGCACGGAACGCTGTTACCTTCCCACCAAAGGTGGTCCCTATTTTTCTACTTGCATTTTTTACCTGCTTTCGAACTGCTAGGTTGGCAGAAGCTGGGACAAGTCATAGGAGCTCACCCCGTTACGCGGCGCTAGGGATTCGAACCACTGAACTGCCGACCTTCTGATAGACAAGCTCAACCTCTTAGCCACTGAGCCACCGCGTCCCTATATTTGCATGTTAGTATTAATTTAAAAATGCAGTAAAATGTAATAAATATGTTGCTGTATTTATATGATATAAGGTGCATTAAAGGGTTAACATACACAGATTAGTATGGGGCCCCCTATGCTCGTGGGGGCCACGGGCAAGTACCCATCAGGCCCATGCATTAAGACAGCCCTGCGACCCCGAGAAACAGTAATTGTCATAAATATGAGCTCGTTGCCCAAAGTACAAATTTTGATCATGTACCATGGGGACACTGCAACGGTCATAAGTGTGAAAAACGGTCATAAGTCACTTTTTTCAGTGCTGTAATAACTTCGGTCACTAAATCAATGGTTGTAAGTCAAGGACTACCTTTAGTTGGAAAATCAAGGGATGGTTACAAAAACAGCCTCTTTATTTCTGGAAAGTGGGAAGAATACAGATACTGGCATCTCTCCTGAACTGGGGTGTTCGTTTCAACCAAAAATTTTGCATTCATGTGAATGTTTTACTGGATTCACTATATCTAGTGATTGGATTCATTTAATTTGGAAAATTCAAGGCAATTTGCATTATTTGGCTGAAAGTAAGAGGTTTGTTCTGTTCTAACCTAGGCTTCCTGATATAGTAAAAAGCACATACCGTATTTTTCGGAGTATAAGACGCACCTTTTTCCCCCCTAAAAGGGGGTGAAAATTTAGGTGCATCTTATACACCGAATGTAACCCCGCCCATCCACTGGCCCCCACCCTTTGGCCTCTGCCTCCCAGCAGTTTACCTCCTTGCAAGTAAACAGCAAGAAAAAACAGCTCCTTTCAGCTTCAGCACAGCCTAATTAGCACAAGTTGATTGGATGGGCCTTCCGATTCTCAGCTGACTTGCTCTCAGCTGTTTTGCGCAGGGCTCTGCTGCTTGCTGCAAAGAGGTAAATTGCTGGAGCAGATTTTTTTTTCCTTGTGCTAATCAAGCTATGCTGAAAACGAAACTGAAAGTAAAGCAGGGTGTTTGCTGTTTGCTGCAACGGGCAAAATTGCTCAGAGGCAGAGGCAGAGGCAGAGGCAGGTTTCTTTTTCTTCTTTTCCTCACCCAAAAAGGTAGGTGTGTCTTATACTCCAGTGCGTCTTATACTCCGAAAAATACGGTAATTAGTCCCAAAAACCCTTTTTTGTATTTTAACGGAATTATTTTGTATTTTAAAGGAAATTTGTATTTCCTTTCATTCACAGCAGGTGCTGAATCACCAAGAGTTTATAAATAGTCCAACAGTAGTCTGCCACAGTCCTTTGGATAAGGCTGGTAAACACCCACCTTTATCTTCTTTGACACGCTGCCAAAGATCTAATTGGCAATTATCTTAGCAAGACCACATGGAAACACAGAGTCAAGAACGGAGCTTCAAAGTACAAACCAACACCATCCACAATGTTGCTTCCTACAAAGACCCACATGCCTTTGCTCTTCCTTTATCTCTTATGGGAAGGGCCAATCATCTCCAAGCCTTACTCCCAAGTCGCCCCTTTTGTTTTAACTGTTCTTGCCTTCTGGCAGCTCTGCGCATGCGAGCACTAGGAACAAGCTTCCCCTGTTCCTCTGCCTCTCTGGAGTACGCACATCACTCCCCAATGACCCGGGCCCCATTTCTGCCTCCGATGAAGAGCCCTCTTCTGGGCCTTCCCCAGACTCCAGGACTGGTCCATGTTCCTCTCCAGCCTCCTCACTGTCCGACTCTGCTGCCAACTCTGCAGGCTGCTGGCAGACCACAACAGATTCCACCCAGTCAGATAAATAAACCTAGGTCAGTGGGGATGATGTGAATCCCCAGGCCAGAAATAATAATAAGGGTGCACTAAACATGTGCAGTGAACCAGCTCTGGCTACCTCTACAGGTATGTAACCAGATGGAAGCCAAAAGCAGAGAATTTGGCTTACGTTTTGCCATATTTTTTCCTTGGAAGTTAATTCCACCATATGCAGTGTTTCTCAGCCTTGGTAACTTTAAGATGGGTGGACTTCAACTCCCAGAATTCCCCAGGCTGGCTAGGGAATTCTGGGAGTTGAAATCCACCCATCTTAAAGTTACAAGGCTGAGAAACATTGATTTCTGATCCAGTGGAAACATCTGAATGGAAACAGCAAAAACTAGAGGAAGTCAGAAATAACTTTTTTCTTCTTCTTTTCAAACACCCCTATGTAGGTTTATTATAGGCCCCTCTTCTGCTCTATATCAAGGGGTAAGAAACTCACCGTGCTTTACATGGGAACGTGGCAGGCAGCAGGTGAGGATTTAAAAGGGCAGGAAGTCCCCAGATTTTAAATCTGGCCAAGATAGAATAGAATAGAATAGAATAGAATAGAATAGAATAGAATAGAATAGAATAGAATAGAATAGAATAGAATAGAATAGAAATAAGAATTGGAATGGAATGGAATGGAATAGAATAGAATAGAATAGAACAGAACAGAACAGAACGGAACGGAACGGAACGGAACGGAACGGAACGGAACAGAACAGAACAGAACAGAACAGAACAGAACAGAATAGAATAGAATAGAATAGAAATAAGAATTGGAATGGAATGGAATGGAATAGAATAGAATAGAATAGAATAGAATAGAATAGAATAGAATAGAATAGAATAGAATAGAATAGAAATAAGAATTGGAATGGAATGGAATGGAATGGAATGGAATAGAATAGAATAGAATAGAATAGAATAGAATAGAATAGAATAGAATAGAATAGAATAGAAATAAGAATTGGAATGGAATAAAATAGAATAGAAATAAGAATAGAATAGAATAGAATAGAATAGAATAGAATAGAATAGAATAGAATAGAATAGAAATAAGAATTGGAATGGAATGGAATGGAATGGAATGGAATAGAATAGAATAGAATAGAATAGAATAGAATAGAATAGAATAGAATAGAATAAATAACAGAGTTGGAAGGAACCTTGGAGGTCTTCTAGTCCAACCCCCTGCTTAGGCAGGAAACCCTACACCACTTCAGAGCTACAAATATTTATCCAATCTGTTCTTAAAAACTTCCAATGTTGGAGCATTCACAACTTTTGGAGGCAAGTAGTTCCACTGATTAATTGTTCTCACTGTCAGGAAATTTCTCCTTGGCTCTAAGTTGCTTCTCTCCTTGATTAGTTTCCACCCATCACTTCTTGTCCTGCCCTCAGGTGCTTTGGAGAATAGCTTAACTCCCTTTTCTTTGGGGCAGCCCCTGAGATACTGGAAGACTGCTATCAAGATGTCGGATTCCACAGGGGTTGATTAAATAAATGATAAATGAGAATAATAAACATAAAGAGATATAACAAATTGATCAATATGAAAAACTAGATAATTTGTAAATGATGCATAAGGGACTAAGCACACACTTTCTGTAATTGTAATAGATGATGGTTGTTTTACCTTTTGTTTAAAAATAAAAATAAAAATTCAAAAAAAGAAAAAAGAAAAGACTGGACAGTCATTTATCTAAAACGGTATAGGTTCACCTGCTTGAGCACGAGGCTGGACTAGAAGACCTCCAAGGTCCCTTTTCAACTCTATTCTGATTCAGTATGTTTTGCCCTCCTTTATGAACTTTCTTGCTACAGTTGTTACAGGAGCCTGGTGGCGCAGCAGACTAATAGCCTGTTATTAACATCCAGCTGCCTGCAATTACTGCAGGTTCGAATCTCGCCAGGCTCAAGGTTGACTCAGCCTTCCATCCTTTCTAAGGTAGGTAAATTGAGGACCCAGTTGTGGGGGCAATAAGCTGACTCTGTATAAATATACAAAAGTATGAAGGCTATTGCTTAACGCACTGTAAGCCGCCCTGAGTCTCCGGAGAAGGGCGGCATATAAATCAAATTTAAAAAAAATTTAAAAAAATCACTGCAGTTGATTAGTTAGTCATTCAGTCATTAATCGAATCTGGCTTCTCCCTGGACTTTGCTTGTCCGAAGTTTGCAAAAGGGAATCCCATGACCCCCCCCCCCCCCGGGACACAGCCACGGTCATAAATACGAGTCCGTTGCCGGAGCGTCTGAATTTTGATCACGGGGCCACGGGGGCTGCTTGCAATGGTCGTAAGTGTGAAAAACGGTCCTCAGTCGCTTTTTTCCCCAGTGCCGTTGCAACTTTGAACGGTCGCTAAGCGAACCGTTGTAAGACGAGGACTTTGAATTTTCACAATCCAACCAAAATGACCCGCATGCTGACCCAGGTCAAGGATTTATCTCTTTCTTCGGTGCCCTTTTTCCTGTCTTTCCTCTCCTCCTCCTCCTCCTCCTCCTCCTCCTCCTCCTCCTCCTCCTCCTCCTCCTCCTCCTCCTCCTCCTCCTTTAGGATCAAACTCCAGGCAGTTGCGAATTATATAATAAATAGATTTAATATTAAAAAAAAAAGGGGGGGGAGAAAAGGGTTTATGAAACGTCTGAACCCGGTTTATGCAAACCTTCTCTCCTTCCCACTGGGCTTCTGTTCCCAATTTCTGCAACCACGTGACGTGAGGGTGGGAGTGAGTCGGAGGGTTGCAATTCACTTTCCGGAGGGAGGGGGGGCATTTTTTTTTTTAAAAAAAGGGGGGGAGTGAAAGCCCGCCCCATCCAGAAAGAGGACTGGGGGCCTCTTTTTGGGAGCCATGGTCTGATTCGCGACTGGGGGAGAGGCCAGAGGGAGAAAGAAGCGCTCGCTTGGTCTCCCCTTCCCTTTGACCCGAATGTCGCCCCTTCGGAGGGGCCTGGAAGGTCGAGGGGTGCTGCTGACTCGGGACCAGGGAAGGTAAGGAGGAAAGAAAGAGGATGGGTGCAGGCGGAGGAGGCATGGCTCGCGCTTTAACGCGCATTCACACCTCTGCGTAGGTAGGGGAGAGAGAGGGACTCAATCTGTACTTGGGAGAGAAATAGGCAGGTCTGTCTCTCTCTGTGTTTTAAGTGCAGACTTTTATTTGTCTATGTAAATAAAAGAGAGATGAACATTATTTACTTGGGGGTTGCTTTTGAAATAGAAATATATATATATATAAACCTCTTGATGGTTTAAGCAGCCCAACTCCATCCAGCCTTTCCTTCCTTCCTTCCTTCCTTCCTTCCTTCCTTCCTTCCTTCCTTCCTTCCTTCCTTCCTTCCTTCCTTCCTTCCTCTTTCTCCTTTCCTTTCCTTCCTCTTCTCTAGTATTTGTCCCTTCTTTCTCCCTCCTTCCTTCCTTTCTACTTTCCCTCTCTCTTCTCTGGTATTTCTCTTCTCCTTCTTTCCTTCCTTCCTCTTTCTCCTTTCCCTTCCTTTCTCTTCTCTAGTATTTCTCCCTTCTTTCTCTCTCCCTCCCTCCCTTTCTCCTTTCTCTCTCTCTTCTCTAGTATTTCTCTCTTCTCCTTCCTTCCTTCCTTCCTTCCTCTTTCTCCTTTCCTTTCCTTCCTCTTCTCTAGTATTTGTCCCTTCTTTCTCCCTCCTTCCTTCCTTTCTACTTTCCCTCTCTCTTCTCTGGTATTTCTCTTCTCCTTCTTTCCTTCCTTCCTCTTTCTCCTTTCCCTTCCTTTCTCTTCTCTAGTATTTCTCCCTTCTTTCTCTCTCCCTCCCTCCCTTTCTCCTTTCTCTCTCTCTTCTCTAGTATTTCTCTCTTCTCCTTCCTTCCTTCCTTCCTTCCTTCCTTCCTTCCTTCCTTCCTTCCTTCCTTCCTCTTTCTCCTTTCCTTTCCTTTCTCTTCTCTAGTATTTGTCCCTTCTTTCTCCCTCCCTCCCTTCCTTTTTACTTTCCCTCTCTCTTCTCTGGTATTTCTCTTCTCCTTCTTTCCTTCCTTCCTCTTTCTCCTTTCCCTTCCTTTCTGTTCTCTAGTATTTCTCCCTTCTTTCTCTCTCCCTCCCTCCCTTTCTCCTTTCTCTCTCTCTTCTCTAGTATTTCCCCCTTCTCCTTCCTTCATTCCTTCCTCTCTCCTCTCTCCTTCCTCATTTCTTACTTCCTCCTACCTCCCTTCTTTCCTCCCTTTCTTTTCCTCTCTTTCCTTCTTCCTGTCTTACTTTCTTTCTAACTCACTCCTTCCCCTTCCTTCCTTCCTCTTTCTCCTTTCCCTTCTTTTCTCTTCTCTAGTATTTCTCCCTTCTTTCTCCCTCCCTCCCTCCCTTTCTCCTTTCTCTCTCTCTTCTCTAGTATTTCTCTCTTCTCCTTCCTTCCTTCCTTCCTTCCTCTTCCTCCTTTCCCTTCCTTTCTCTTCTCTAGTATTTCTCCCTTCTTTCTCCCTCCCTCCCTCCTTCCTTCTTCCTTCCTTCCTCTCTCCTCTCTCCTTCCTCATTTCTTACTTCCTCCCTACCTCCCTTCTTTCCTCCCTTTCTTTTCCTCCCTTTCCTTCTTCCTTTTCTTTCTCCTTCCTTCCTTCCTTCCTTCCTTCCTTCCTTCCTTCCTTCCTTCCTTCCTTCCTTCCTTCCTTCCTTCCTTCCTTCCTTCCCTCCCTCCCTCCCCTGAATGACACTCTGCCGGTTCCCAAGACCATTTTTGCCTAGCCAGACAATCTCCGCCTAGTCTTGGGGTGTCTGCACGCACTGGGCTGCTCTGGATGGGGCTCCCATCCCTTCCGCTAGCCTGGCATCTGCACCTTCCTTGGCACACACGTTGTCCCGTTTGGATTCTTCAGCTGGTCTTGCAATGCAAAATTGGGATCAGGCTTTGAAAAGGAATCCCGGTGGATTCAGGCAAGGAAGCAGCGAGGATTTTAAAACTACGACTGGTGATTTTTCTCTCCTCCACTAAGACACAACACACTTTTTATTCAAATGGACTTTTTCCCCCGTGTTATGGGGTCTCACTTCCTCTCCCTTCTTTTGCTTCTCAGCTAGTTCAAAACAGTTTAGAAGTTTGCTGTCGATATTTTCCATTATTATTGTTATTGTCATTATTATTGACATTATTATTATTGTCATTATTATTATTGTTATTATTATTATTATTATTATTATTATTATTATTATCTCTTATTCATTAACATGAAACTCAGTCAACTGAACTTTTTAAAATGTATCACAAATATCAGTGACTGGCTCTGATGGTTGATACGGGTTGCTGCCAGCACCTTAAGTTGTTGTTGTTATTAAACTTTCAATATTTATAGAGATTTTTCCCCCTTTAATTTTCTTTTAATTTCTCCTTTTTCTTACTCTTCTCTCTCTCTCTCTCTCATTTCAATAGTGTAGATAGAGATGGATGCATAGATAGATAGATAGGAGAGAGAGAGAGAGAGAGAGAGATTAGAGAGAGAGATGGATGGATGGATGGGATGGATAGAGATAGATAGATAGATAGATAGATAGATAGATAGATAGATAGATATAGATAGATAGATATGGATGGATGGGATGGATAGAGATGGATAGATAGATAGATAGATAGAGAGATAGAGAGAGAGAGAGAGATGGATGGATGGATGGATGGATGGATAGAGATGGATAGATGGATAGAGATAGATAGATAGATAGATAGATAGATAGATAGATAGATAGATAGATATAGATAGATATGGATGGATGGGATGGATAGAGATGGATAGATAGATGATAGATAGATAGACAGATGATAGATAGAGAGAGGGAGAGAGAGAGATATGGATGGATGGATGGATGGATGGATAGAGATGGATAGATGGATAGAGATAGATAGATAGATAGATAGATAGATAGATAGATAGATAGATGATAGATAGATAGACAGTCAGACAGACAGACAGACAGATAGATAGATATGGATGGAGATGGGTTGATAGATAGATAGATAGATAGATAGATAGATAGATAGATAGATAGATAGATAGATCAGACAGAGACAGACAGTTAGTTAGATAGATAGATAGAGATGGAGAGATGGAGAGAGAGAGAGACAGACAAACAGACAGACAGACAGACACTAAACAGTTTGCAAACGATCTGTTTTGTTGCTTAAATGAAAAATCGATTTGGGGCCCGGATTCCGATGGAAGACAAAAAAACCCACACGTGTTCAGTTGGAATTTTCCACCCTTGAACTCCTCGGCGTTTTTGTCGCAGGAAGCGGGGCCCAGAAGGGCGCCCCATCTCTCCGCTCCTAAAACCAGCAAAGCTGTGTGAACGGCCTCTGCTTATGTGTGGACACAATGAGCCTCCCCTGGTTCCGTTCACACGACCCACCCACGCGTTGCCACTTGGAAAGTTAAATCCTCCCTAAATGAGCATTAATCAAAAACTTTCACCTGCAGCTTCCTTGGTTCGGAAGCGCTTGGGTTACACGCGCGTGTTGGGTGAACAGATGCAGGGATCCGTTCACACGACAGATCAGTCTCGCGTCAGTTCCGCAAGGATATCCCGCCGACGACCGAGTCTCTGGAGCCGCCTTTCTCAAAAGTAATTTTTTATGCCTTTAAATTAGCTTATTCCCCCCACCCCCCACCCCCGGTCGGTGGTTAGGGAATCGCCTGCCTCTTACGTGTCAAGCTTCTAGTCCTCACTGTGGCCGAGAATCCCCCAAAGCGCCCTCGCCCTCTCTTTTTTTGCTCTCCTACAGTTCGCCCGAGACAATGTGTGGATTTCGAAAATCCTTTTGCCTTCGACGGCCCCTTACTCTTATTAACTTAATATTAGGAAATATCAGGCTGCGTTTTCAGAAGGAACGAACCTCAAAATAAATTCTCGATAGAAAGAATTGGGTTCGTTTCTAGTTTCTCGTTGCCCCAAATCTATCCTCTTTTCCTTTCTAAGAAACTGGGAGCAGGGATGATCATAAAACGGAGACAAAACGCGCGACCCAAACGTCAATTCGATTCCTCCCTTCCTCCCTGTTCTCTTGTTTACCTTCCTTCCCTCCCTCCTTCATACCTTCGTTCCTTCCTTCGTTTCTTCCTTCATTCCTTCATCCTTTCCTATCTTCCTTTATTCTTTCTTTCCTCCCTCCCTCCCCGTTCTCTTGTTTTCCTTCCTTCCTTCCCTCCCTCCTTCATACCTTTGTTCCTTCCTTCAATTCTTCCTTCATTCCTTCATCATTTCCTATTTTCCTTTATTCTTTCTTTCTTTCCTCCCTCCCTCCCCATTCTCTTGTTTTCCTTCCTTCCTTCCCTCCCTCCTTCATACCTTTGTTCCTTCCTTCGTTTCTTCCTTCATTCCTTCATCCTTTCCTATCTTCCTTTATTCTTTCTTTCCTCCCTCCCTCCCCGTTCTCTTGTTTACCTTCCTTCCCTCCCTCCTTCATACCTTTGTTCCTTCCTTCGTTTCTTCCTTCATTCCTTCATCCTTTCCTATCTTCCTTTATTCTTTCTTTCCTCCCTCCCTCCCCATTCTCTTGTTTTCCTTCCTTCCTTCCCTTCCTCCTTCATACCTTTGTTCCTTCCTTCGTTTCTTCCTTCATTCCTTCATCTTTTCCTACTTTCCTTTATTCTTTCTTTCCTCCCTCCCTGTTCTCTTGTTTTCCTTCTTTCCTTCCTTCTTTCCTTCCCTACTTCCTTCATTCCTTCATTCTTTCCTGCTTTCCTTTCTTCCTCCCTCCCTCCCTTTTTGGTTGTTTTCCTTCCTTCCTACCTTCCTTCCTTCCTTCCTTCCTTCCTTCCTTCCTTCCTTTATTCTTTCCTTTCTTCCACTCTCCCTGTTCTCTTTGTTGTTTCTTTCTTTCTTTCCTACCCCCCTCCCTCCTTCCATCCATCCATCCATCCATCCGAATTTCTCGCCTCCCCCAGTCCGTATTGGGCTTATCGAGGGCGGTGATAGTAGTTTTAAGATCATTTCTTTTTTTTTTTCGTGCGGAGGCGAGAAAAGACCAGGTGAGCTGGGAGGCTGAAGGGGCTCCGGTTCTAGTCTTCAAGAAGATTTACTTCCGAGTAACCCTCTCCAGCTCCCCTTTTCGCCTCCTGCCAAACCTTCTTTCCTTGGCGAAATTTCGGTCGCCAAAAAAAAGCGCCTGTCCGGATTTGTCTCTGCAGGATCGGGCCCCCACTTACGAGCCCCGCTTCTGCATCTCTGCATCTCCCAGACCCCGGAGCGAGCCAAGGGCCGCGGGGCTCTGCTTCCTCTGGCGGCAACTCCCTTACTCTGGAGTTAAACCTCAGAGCAAGGCCTGCCTGGGTTGAGGCTGCGATCCGAGGTGGAGTAACTAAACTCCCGGCGGGGGATAGAGCGAGGTTCTACTACTACATCAACTTCCCACTTACTACCCATCAAATTGCGCCCATCGCTGGGAGCGCCCAAAAAGTTTATTGTTTGCGAGAAGAGGAGCGGGGAGGGGGCGTGGGGGGGGGAGGGAAGAGAGAGAGAGAGATAAGCCTCCGTGTAGAATTTACTCCGGAGTCGAGTCCGGTTGAGGCCGCATCGCTGTTTTCCGTTTAAATAAGTTCGAGGCTGGTTTTTTTTTTTTCTCCCCTTGACTGTCCATTTTAAAATCATATTTCAACCAAAACTGAATGAGTGCATTGGGTTATTGTTGTCTAAATCTCAGGAGCTGTGAGTGGGGAGATCGAGCCCCCCAGCAAATTTTGAAGCCTTCCTTCCTTCCCTTCCCTTCCCTTCCCTTTCTTCCTCCCTCCCTGTTCTCTTCCTCCCTTCCCTTCCTTCCTTCCTTCTCCTTCCTTCTTTCATTCCTTCCTCCATCCCTCTCTCCATCTGTCTCTCCCTCCCTCCCACACTGTTCTCTTGTTTTCCTTCCTTCCTTCCTTCCTTCCTTCCTTCCTTCCTTCCTTCCTTCCTTCCTTCCTCCTTCCTTCCTTCCCTTCCCTTTCCTTTCTTCCTCCCTCCCTGTTCTCTTCCTCCCTTCCCTTCCTTCCTTCTCCTTCCTTCTTTCATTCCTTCCTCCATCCCTCTTTCCATCTGTCCCTCCCTCCCTTCCTCTATTCTCTTGTTTTCCTTCCTTCCTTTCTTCCTTCCTTCATCCTTTCCTCCCTCCCTTTCTTACTCCCTCCCTCCCTTTTCGCTTGTTTTCTTTCTTTCCTTCCTTCCCTCCTCCTTCCTTTCCTTCCTTTATTCTTTCCTCCCTCCCGCCCTCCCTGTTCTCTTGTTTCTTTCCTTCCTTCCTTCCTTCCTCCCGTCCTTCATCTCTCTCGCTCTCTGCAAATGATGGAGCTTTGATATCTTTCTACGGACTTCTGATATGGCAAGAAAAAAAAAAGCATAATTCTAAATAACGTCAAGGCTTTAATTTAACGCTTAGAGACTACGAAATGTTCCATTCCGAGGAAAACAGCGTCCCCTAAATAGCAGCTACCGATAAAATTTTAACGGATGTGAGACTGGACTTTAAAATGATTTATCTTTCATTAAGTCGAGGTGGCCGACCTACATCGTAAAGAAAAGGTGGCCGAGCTTATTCCGGCACCAATCCGATTTATGCTTCGGAGCTTCCAGGCTAAAGAAAGGGTACTGAGGACTAGAATCTTAGCTACTGTTAAAATCTCCTTGCGGTTCTCTGTTTGGGAATCACTCCAGCTTTCTCTGGAGCAAATCCCAGGGCTTCCTCCGTGAAAATAGGCACCTCCCTGATCTGCTTATGTCTGGAAATCCTTTTTTGGAAAAATCCCATAGATTCACTCCCCCACTTTCCAAATTTATTTATTATACATTTATTATCAACCGAATCGTTGGAGCCTTTTTATCTCATTTTTTAAAGGTGAGAACATGTCCAACAGTGGGCATTAAATTCCGCCTTTGATTTATGGCTGTGGGGGAGGGGGCTTAGACAAATAGCAGGGGTCGTTTCAGAGGAGCCTGTTTAGGCCTTGGTATGTGCTTTTGTCTGTCTCCCTGCAAATTTTTTTTTTTTTTTTTGCTTTAATTTATATGCCGCCCTTCTCCGGAGACTGAGGGCGGCTTACAATGCGTTAAGCAATAGCCTTCATACTTTTGTATATTTTTTATACAAAGTCAGCTTATTGCCCCCACAATCTGGGTCCTCATTTTACCTACCTTAGAAAGGATGGAAGGCTGAGTCAACCTTTAGCCTGGGGAGATTTGAACTTGCAGTAATTGCAAGCAGGCAGATGTTAATAACAGTGCTTTAGTCCACTGTACTACAGGCTCTAAAATGCCGTAAGCATTTAAAAAATTGGCCAGTTCCTTTTCCGTTCTCTTCTGGAGGATTTCGGTTGCAGAAACCTCACTTTTATCATTGAAAGGACTTTTCCAGATTGGAAAGAAAACCGGCGCCGATCTGGCATCTCCTGCACGAAGGTCTTTTCCTTGTTCCGAAGTGGCTACGATTTCTCCGCCGCCTTTTCTGAGTTCAGAGCTTTTACGCAGGCCCTGAAAGACAATACCTCTGCCTGTCTAGACTGCCTGCCCTCCCCCCCCTTTACCTCTCTAGCATTTATCTATATCTACCGTATCTCCTCTCTCTCTCTCTCCACACACATACCGTGTTTTCCCCAAAATAAGACCCTGTCTTGTATTTTTTTGAACCCTGAAATAAGCACTTGGCCTTATTGCCATGCGCTCAAAAGCCCCATTGGGCTTATTATCAGGGGATCTCTTATTTTGGGGGAAACAGGGTGCCTACCTACCTACCTATCAATCTACACACCTATCTACCTCCCTACCTACCTACCGGTCTGTCTGTCTGTCTGTCTGTCCATCCGTCCGTCCGTCCGTCCGTCCGTCCATCCATCCATCCATCCATCCATCCATCCATCCATCCATCCATCTATCTATCTACACACACCTACCTACCTATCTACCTATCTATCTACACACCTACCTACCTACCTACCTACCAGTCGGTCTGTCTGTCCGTCTGTCTGTCTGTCTGTCTATCTATCTGTCTGTCTGTCTGTCTGTCTGTCTGTCTGTCTGTCTGTCTGTCTATCTATCTATCCACACCTACCTACCTACCTACTGATCTATCTGTCTGTCTGTCTGTCCATCCATCCATCCTTCCATCCATCCATCCATCCGTCCATCCATCCATCCATCTATCTATCTATCTACACACCTACCTACCGATCTACCTGTCTTTCTGTCTGTCTATCCATCCATCCATCCATCCATCCATCCATCCATCCATCCATCTACACACCTACCTGCCTGCCTGCCTGCCTGCCTGTCTGCCTGCCTGCCTATCTATCTATCTATCTATCTATCTATCTATCTATCTATCTATCTACCAACTACCTACACACCTACCTACCTACCTATCTACCTACCTATCCACCTACCTACCTACCTACTGATCTATCTATCCATCCATCCATCCATCTATCTATTCATCTATCTATCTTATCTATCTACACACACATACCTACCTACCTACCTATCTCCTGGATCTATCTGTATCCATCATTCATATCTATTTATTTATTCTCTCTCCCTCCCTCCCTTTCTCTCCTTCCCTTCCTCCCTCTCTTTCTCTCTCTCTCTCTCTCTCCTGGATCTATCTATTTGTATCAATCATCCATAGCTATTTATCATTTTTCTCTCTCTCTCTCTAACATTTATTGGTTCCAAAGTTAGGGTTATTTAAAAGATACAAAAGTCACTCCAAAACGAATTCGCAATTATAATGATTTTGGTTGAGGGAGCTATTGATCAACGCAGGGGGAGGAGCAAACCGGATTAGATCTGCAAATGTTGCAGAATGGTATAAAATGTAATACTATCAACAGCCCAGTTTACCTTCAGCAGATGCTACCTTGAGTTAGGTCCCTGTAGGGAGTTCTGTGTGATTTCCATCTTCCCCTTCGTTAAAAGAGGGAATCGCTTTATTTTTACACATTGTCTATTGTATCCAGTGGAGTGTTTTCCCTTGCAGGTAAGCCATTCATTTAGTGACTATTCAAAATTGCAGCAGCACTAAAAACATGACTTATGACCATTTTTCACACTTATGACCCTTGCAGCATCCTTATGGTCACATGATCAAAATTTGGATGCTTGTCAATTGGCATGTACTGTATTTATGATGGTTGCAGTGTCCCAGGCAATGGTTAAATCCAATTTTTTTTACTACTGGTTCTGTGGGCATGGCTTAGTGGGCGTGGCGTGGCTTGGTGGGCATGGCTTGGTGGGCATGGCAGGGGAAGGATACTGCAAAATCTCCATTCCCACCCCACTCCAGGGGAAGGATACTGCAAAATCCCCATTCCCACCCCATTCCAGGGGAAGGATACTGCAAAATCCCCATTCCCATCCCACTCCAGGGGAAGGATACTGCAAAATCCCATTCCCACCCCATTCTGGGGCCAGCCAGTGGTGATATTTGTCGGTTCTCTGAACTGCTCAAAATTTTCGCTACCGGTTCTCCAGAACCTGTCAGAACCTGCTGGATTTCACCCCTTGTCCCAGGGTCAAGGGGTGATCACCTTTTGCGACCTTCCGACAAGCAAATTCAATGGGGAACCCTGATTCACTTAACCACTCTGTTACTGACTTAAGAATTGTGTGATTCACTTAACAACTGTGGCAGGAAAGGTAATATAATGGGTCAAAACTCACTTAACAACTGCTTAGCAATGGAAATTTTGGGATCCGTTGTAAATCGAGGGCTACCAATATATATAAAGACTATGCATATACGTCTACAGGTAGTCCTTGACTTATGACCACAACTGAGCCCCAAATTTATGTGGCTAAATTTGAAAAAATTGTTAAGTGAGTTGTGCCCCAGTTTACAACTTTTCTTGCCACAGTTGTTAAGTGAATCACTGCATTTGTTTAATTAGTAACACGGTTGTTAAGTGAATCTGGTTTCCCCATTGACTTGGCTTGTCAGGAGGTCACAAAAGGGGATCCCGTGACCTTGAGGGACATTTCAACCATCATAACAATAGCAATATAGCACTTAGATTTATATACCGCTTCACAGTGCTTTATAGCTCTCTCTAAGCGGTTTAAAGAGTCAGCCTCTTGCCCCCAACAATCTGGGTCCTCATTTTACTGACCTAGGAAGGACGGAAGGCTGAGTCAACCTTGAGCCGGTCAGGATCGAACTCCTGACAATGGGCAGAGTTTGCTAGCAATAGCAATAGCACTTAGACTTATATACCGCTTCACAGTGCTTTTACAGCCCTCTCTAAGCGGTTTACAGACTCAGCCTGTTGCCCCCAACAATCTGGGTCCTCATTTGACCCATCTCAGAAGGACGGAAGGCTGAGTCAACCTTGAGCCAGTGAGATTTGAACTGCCGAACTGCAGCTAGCAATCATCTGAAGTCGCCTGCAGTGCTGCACTCCAACCACTGCGCCGCCTCATCATAAATGTGAGTCAATGGTCAAGCATC
Organism: Pituophis catenifer annectens; assembly: GCF_029215685.1. Lineage (NCBI taxonomy): Eukaryota > Metazoa > Chordata > Lepidosauria > Squamata > Colubridae > Pituophis > Pituophis catenifer. Next base: position 2,586,152 of record NW_027256881.1, read on the forward strand.
CGAATATAAATCACATAGCTACGGGGATGCTGCAATGGTCGTAAGTGTGAAAAATGGTCATAGGCAAGGATGGTATTCACTTACCTTCACTACCGGTTTGCAAATGTGAGTGCATGCGCCAAGAGTCAAAAACGGGACATGATGACGTCCGGGCGGGTGGGCGGAGCCTCCAGCAGCTGCCGCTAGCGGTTCTCCCAAACCGGATAGAACTGTCTGAATACCACCACTCATAGGTCACTTTTTTCAGTGCCGTTGTAACTTCAAACCGTCACTAAACGAACTGCTGTAAGTCGGGGACTACCTGGATAGGTGTAAGTGTATTAGTCTATGGAGATTCTCCGTCATCCAGATCAGGGTTGTCCCAAAGGTGCTTTTTCAGGAGGCAATTGGAATTTCTTGCTTTTTCTTTGAAGACGTTTCGCTTCTTATGCAAGAAGCTTCTTCGGTTGTGACCGGATAGTGGAGGATGGAAGGATTTATATTCCTTGCAGACAGCTGGTCATTTGCATCCTTTTAGAGGGTCCTTGAGGCCACTTGGAGGTTTCTCTGTGTCCTCAGGGTCACTTGAGTGGTGCAAATGGGTGTGGAGCAGGGGTGAAATGCTCCCGGTTCGGACCGGATCGCCCGATCCGGTAGCGATGGAGGCGGGTGGTTCGGAGAACCGGTAGCAAAAATCCCAGCCCCTCCCCATTGCCCAGCTGAGCCACACAATCATCAGAGGCTTTTTTTTTTTTACTTTTAAAAGCATTTTTTCTACAACCTCTTTGGCCAAAAAAATGCTTTTAAAAGTAAAAAAAAAAAGTCTCTGATGATCGCGTGGCTCAGCTGGGATCATCAAAGGCTTTTAAAAGAAAAAAAAAACCCTTTTCTTCTTTTAAATGCCTCTGACGATCCCAGCTGAGTTGCTTGATCGTCAGAGGCATTTAAAAAAAAAAAGCCTCTGACGATCAGGCAACTCAGCTGGGATCGTCAGAGCCTTTTGAAAGCATTTTTTTACAACCTCTTCGTCAAAGAGGTTGTAGAAAAAATGGTTTTAAAAGTAAAAAAAAAAAAAAAAGGCCACGCCCACCCAGTCACATCCCCCCCACCAAGCCACGCCCACAGAACCGGTAGTAACAAATTTTAGATTTCACCACTGGTGTGGAGCCTTTTTGGTGTATATATGTATTTAAAAATATCTTCTCACCCTTATGGGTGATCTGTGTCTTCCTCAATCTCAGATCCTCTATCAATCTGGGAAGTTTGAGGGTTCTGAGCGGGATCGTAACTGTTCCTAGCACTGGATTCTTCTGGACAGAGAGATCTGGTGTCATTCCTGGGATCGGTTGGAGTCTCTCCCAGTTTAGAAAACTACCTACGATTCTTACCACTCCTGGGATCACTTTGGCCTGACTTTCTTCAGTCTCTCCAGTTCCTCCTTGGTCCTTCTTCAGCTTCTCATCCTCCTTCTTCATCATATTGCTCTCACTTGGCACTGCTACATCTATCACCACCGCTGTTTTCTGGTCCTTCTCTACAACCACAGGGGTCCCCAACCCCTCAGCCAGCACTGGTCCATGGCCCACCAGGAACTGGGCCAGAGTTCTATCCGCACATGCGTAAGTGTGGGGTAGGAATGGAGATTTTGCAGTATCCTTCCCCTGGAGTGGGGTGGGAATGGAGATTTTGCAGTATCCTTCCCTTGCCATGCCCACCAAGCCACGCCCACCAAGCCATGCCCACAGAACCAGGAGATCGGTAGGTAGGTAGACAGACAGATAGATCGGTAGGTAGGTAGGTGTGTAGATAGATAGATAGATAGATAGATAGATAGATAGATAGATAGATAGATAGATAGACAGACAGACAGACCGACTGGTAGGTAGGTAGGTAGGTAGGTGTGTAGATAGATAGGTAGATAGGTAGGTAGGTAGGTGTGTGTAGATAGATGGATGGATGGATGGATGGATAGACAGACAGACAGATCAGTAGGTAGGTAGGTAGGTGTGGATAGATAGATAGATAGATAGATAGATAGATAGATAGATAGATAGATAGATAGATAGATTTTGCAGTATCCTTCCCCTGGAGTGGGGTGGGAATGGAGATTTTGCAGTATCCTTCCCTTGCCATGCCCACCAAGCCACGCCCACCAAGCCACGCCCACAGAACCAGGAGTAAAAAAATTTTAGATTTCACTACTGCCCTCAAGTCACCCTTAATTTTTCTTTAGACTGGCCCAGGGGTCAGCAACCTGTAGTTCCGGAGCCGCATGTGGCTCTTTGGGCCCTCTGCTGTGGCTCCCTGTCAGGTGTGATCCCACCACTGGCTGGCCCCGCCCCTCGCCCTCCTAGTCACTCCTCACCTGGCCTGAGAAGGTAAGGGTGACGGCGGGGGATGGGAGAAGCGGGCAGGGCAGAGACAGAGAGATACAGAGAGAGGAGGAGAAAGAGAGACATAGAGAGATAAGAGAGAGATAGGGGGGAGAGGGAGGGAGGGAGGGGAGAGAGAGAGATGTCAAAAGGATTTTGTGGTTCCCGGTGTTTTTTAACAACTGGTTCTCTGTCCTAATGACCGGCTGGGTAGGCGTGGCTAGGGTGGGGTCATGTGACTGGTGGAAGTGAGTGACATGGAGTTGGCCACGCCCACCCAGGTTTTGTGACTCCCGGTGTTTTCTTTTCTGTGGGAAATGGGTCCAAATGGCTCTTTGAGCATTTAAGGTTGCAGATCCCTGGACTAACCAAACCCAAATCCTGCAGCTGCTCTTCATGTGTTTTAGTCTCCAGGCCTTTGATCATCTTAGTTGCTCTTCTCTGAACTTTTTCCAAAGTCTCAACGTCAAACCTCCTTAGTCCATAGCAGTGTATCTTTAAATGTCAGTAGATGGGGTGGGGGCAGGAACCCCAGAGGAGGCATTGCCGGGGATGCAACGCTGAATCAAATTTGTGATTGGTCTGATCCAAAGAGTTGTTTCAGTTTTATGTTTTCGTCCCCTCCAAATATCTCCACTGGATGTGTTATATTTCTGTATAACTGTATAACACAAATAAATATTGGCTTTTCTTTGTGATCACATTACCCAAACAGAACGCCTCTCCCAGCCAAAAATTCCAACTAACCAATGTTATTAAAGGCATAAATTTTTGTGAGCTGCAGGTCGCTTAATCAAAAGCTGATGGCTTTGGATGAAATATGTAACTCTAAAACAGGGAGTCCAACCTTCGCAACTTTTAAGATTTGTGGAATTCAGCTCCAGAATTCCCCAACCAGCATGGAGAAGTCTGGGAGTTGAAGTCCACAGATCTTAAAGTTGCCAAGATTGGGCACCCCAGTATAAAAAGGGCTACCAGATACTTTTTAAAAAACTTTTTGCTAGAATTGTATTTGCACAACATTGGAAAAGTGAAGAGATTCCCATTGATGAGAAGGTGAATAGGAATGCAGAAATGAACAGATTAACACTAGCAATTAAGGAGAGAGAACAAACTGAATATTATACGATATGGGAAGTATTTTACCAATGGTTAGAGAGCATAAAAAAGAATTTGGAAATGAAGAAGACTAAAGAAAAATAGAAAATATATTAAGATAGAGATATAAATAAGACGATAATTGTTAGCATATGCATGACGAAAATAACTATGTTCAATATTATTATTATACTATTATTAGAAGATAGTAAGAAGAAAATGAAGCGTTTTATCATGTTTAATTGTTTAATGTATTGTAATTTTAAAGTTTAGAGAAGTAAGGTTAAGGTGAATGTGAAGGATGTTGCAAATGTTGAAGGATGTTGCACAGAGATAGTTGTACCCAGACGACACACTGCTTAAGGACAGATGGAATGCATGTATTTTAAAAATAAAAAACTTTTTATTAAAAAAACACATTTTGCTAAATATACTAACATGGTTTTCCTACAAGATGAGTCAGTGTAGGTCAGTTGGCAAAGGAGTGGCCAAGAGGAAAGATGGTAGCAGTGGTGAAATCCAATTTTTTTTTACTACCGCTTCTGTGGGCGTGGCTTGGTGGCCGTGGTGTGGCTTGGTGGAAGTGGCTTGGTGGGCATGGTGCGGCTTGGTGGGTGTGGCTTGGTGGGCATGGCAGGGGAAAGATACTGCAAAATCTCCATTCCCACCCCACTCTGGGGCCAGCCAGAGGTGGCATTTGCTGGTTCTCCAAACTACTCAAAATTTCCGCTGCCGGTTCTCCAGAACCTGTCAGAACCTGCTGGATTTCACCCCCTGGATTGTAGGATCCAAACTGCCCCAGACAGACTTTAGAGTAGGTTTTAAATTTCTGGACCTCCATTTTTTTTCCATCTGTAAAATGGACATATGCAGTCCTTGCTCTATTCACCAGAAAACTGCTGTCAAACTCCAAATGACCATCCAATAGGAGCAAGATATTAACTCTTTTTTGAGTTAATTTTGAGTAGTTTGGAGAACCTACAAATACCACCTCTGGCTGGCCCCAGAGTTGGGTGGGAATGGAGATTTTGCAATATTCCTCCCCCAGGAGTGGGGCGGGAATGGGGATTTTGCAGTAACCTTCCCTTGCAGTGGGATGGGAATGGAGATTTTGCAGTATCCTTCCCCTGCCACGCCCACGAAGCCACGCCCACCGAGCCACACCACGCCCACCAAGCTACTACCACAGAACCGGTAGTAAAAAAAAATTGGATTTCACCACCGGTTTATCCTCAAATCTCCTCCTGGATGATCTTTGGAAAACCCGGAGTGAGCTTTTGCGCATCCCTCAATGCGTCTTTGAGCGGCTCCTGCGGGTTTTTTGGGTGACTCTGCGCGCTGCCAGACGGGGTAGGATCTGCTCAGGATCGGAGCCGGCGGGCTCTCTGCCCTGCAGCCCTTCAAACCCGCCCGGTTGGGCCGCTGCCTGGAGCGTGGCGAGGAATCCTCCAGGCTGTGCTCTCCAGATGTAGCGTTAATTTAAACCAGGAGGGGCTTCGCTGATTCTCCCTCCCCTCCTTCCCTCCCCTCCCCTCCCTCTTGCATTTCTGGAAGATTTGCAAGGGTGGGAGAATTTGGCTCCGGGGGTGGGGTGCGGGAGCAAAGAGGGAGAAAGCTGGATTTGGGGGGCGGGTGGGTTTCCCTTCCCTGCGCAGGGAGCTTGGGAGAAATTTGGGGAAAGTCATCCAGGTTGGGAGAGAGGGTCTCTATTGCGTCGGGTTTGGAAGCAGCCCTGGCTGGTCTGGAAAATCCTCAGCTCCAGACTGACAGCAGCGACGTCAGCAGAAGGGGGGGGGCGCGGACAAGAGAGAGGGGGGGGGGCAGCCCTTTCCTCCGTCCCTCGCAGGCGTTTTATGGAACAGTTGCAGAGGCGATCCGAAGGGAGCCGAGAGAGAGAGAGAGAGAGAGAGAGAGATCCTTTTGGCGCTGCGAGTAGCCTGGAGGCGAAGTTGCTTTCTCTCCGGCTCTTCCCCCACGCCCCCTCCCCAGATCCTGTCTTTGGGGGAGATCCCCCTCCATCTCACCCCTCCACTGGGCCCTCCAAGGCTCTCTTTTAAAAGGGCTATTATTATTATTATTATTATTTTGCCCCGGGGAAAAAAAAAGAAAGAAAGAAAAGCATTTCTCTTTTGGATGTCGCTGCGCGGAATTTGGTGATCAGCGAAGGTTTTACGAGGATGCGGAGCCCCGGAGGAAGTTCTTGAGGCCTCCGTCGCAGCTGTGCACAACTTCGGCATCTGGTCCTACCACCTACGAGCCTCAGGCGCTTACTGTGAGTTGCAGCGATGTCTCCCACCCCCCCCGACCCCCATCTCCCTTGGCAAGCGAGGCCGACCGGGCTTTGGGGGTGGGGGGAGTTAGAGAAGGAGGGGATAGGTCTTTAACCTTGTTTACCGTCTGTGTTGGGCCCCCCAACCCAGGACTGGGAGGTGGGGAAGGACCCCAGTGCCTTTCTCTCCCCACCCCCTCACTCCCTTAAAGAAGAAAGAGCATCTTTCAGGGTTGGTCCAAAATTGTTGTTGTGCATATTCCCACGACAACTTGACTCCTGTTTCCGGGAGTCTCCCAGGTGCAACCCGACCCCCTTTGACCTGGGTTCGCTAACTCGCGATGAGTCCAGAGTCGCTCTTCTGCAGGCGTGTAAGTCTTTCTCGGAAGGCAGTGCCTGGTGGTTTTTTTTTTTTTTTCCTCTCTCAACCCGAGTCAGCTGGTTGTGGGAATGCAGTCCCCGCCGTGGCATTGGGGTCGGGTTGCGCCAGGACCTTTTGTTATGTGTTCATTTAGTTTTATAGACATATAAATATATATTTATAAATGTATATACTGTGTTTCCCTGAAAATAAGATCCTGTTTTATATTTTTTTTGAACCCTGAAATAAGCCTTGCCTTATTGCCATGCGCTCAAAAGCCAAATTGGGCTTATTATCAGGGGATGTCTTATTTTGGGGGAAACAGGGTATTTATATATATTTATATGTATAAATATATATATAAATATTTATTTAAAAATGGCACTGGCCTTTCCTGGTATCCAAATCCACCTTGCTCCCTGGATCCTAAATTAAAGGGGCGTTGGCGACGGCGGATCCTAAACTCTCTGGATTCTAAATTAAAGTTAAGATAAGAAGCTGTTGGCGGCCATGGCCGCCGTCGCGTTTCTCGCAAATCAGGTTGGCTCACTCACGAAAGCGCAGATTCAAAGGTTAATTTTTGGCCCCTTGCGCGCGCGCCTGGAATCCATGGACGATTGTGGGGGATCAGAAAGTCGTCTGAAAGATCTTGAGGATGGGGCGCAGTAAAGAGCGCGCAGCGTTCCCCTTTTTGCAAAGGAATTTCGACTTTAATTCCCCCCCCCCAAACGGTCTTATTTACACGCCTCTCTTCCTCCTTTGCAAAGATTGGCAGCTTTCTTGCCCCCAAAAAATGGGGGAGACGCAAATTGTGTCCCCCCCCCCCAAAAAAAGGAAATTGACATTTTTCGTTTTGGAAAAGGCCACCCTTCCCCCTCCCAACCACGATCCAGCTGTTCTTTCTGTCCCTTTTTCACAACCGCCCTCTTGCCTTCTTCAAACGATCCGGGCCCGCTGAATCCCGGGCTGCCTTGCAGGGAGTCCGATCCCCTGAACATATTCGCTCGCTTAGGGAGTTAAGGCCGCTTGAAGGCCTCCGGTTTAAGGATCGGATTCGCCTCCGGGGAAGCGTTTTGAGGCTGGGAGACGGGGGTCGCGCGGGGAAAGGCGGGGAGGGGGAGCAGGAAAAGCCTCGCTTGAAATTCAGATTTTTGGAAGGGCGGGATTTTTTTTTTTTTAGAAACGGAACCCACGTTCTCCAATTCTGGAATCACTCAGAAATGATTGATTAATCTCGTTTTTTAAATAAAATAAAATAATAAAATAAAATAAAATAAAATAATAATTTATTTATTATTTATTATTATTTATTTATTAATCAAATTTCTATACCGCCCTACTCCCGAAGGACTCAGGGCAGTGAACAGCCAAGATAAAATACAGATAATACAAATATTAAAATTATTAAATATTTTGGCCGAAACACAAATTAAAACACCCAATTTATAAAATCACGAATTAAACATTTAAAAGAGGAGAGTTAGGCCAGGCCAGCCTACTGAAATAAAAAAGTTTTGAGAGCACGACGAAATAAAATTTATGAATATAAAAAAAGGAGCCTGAGTGGCGTAGGAGGCTAATGCCTCCTACTAAGGCAGCATTTAACATCCAGCTGCCTGCAATTACTGCGAGTTCAATTCTCACCAGGCTCAAGGTCGACTCAGCCTTCCATCCTTTCTAAGGTGGGTAAAATGAGGACCCAGTTTGTGGGGGCAATAAACTGACTTTGTATAAAATATACAAAAGTATGAAGGCTATTGGTTAAGGCATTGTAAGCCGCCCTGAGTCTCCGGAGAAGGGCGGCATATAAAAATAAATAAAATAAAATAAAATAAAATAAAATAAAATTTTACTTCCCCGCTCATCCTTTAGGACTGGCCCTTTCCACGACTGACTTTCCTGGAAAGTGTGGGCTTTATTTCAAAGTAGAAAGTGTTGGATTTTCTTCGCCATAAATTCCGAAAAAAGTTTTTTTTTCCCCCCATCCAAAGTTCCCAAAGGATTATCTAGTAACCGGTAGGATTGGGTGTGTATGCGTGTCACACACATTGCCTCCAAGTGTGTGTTTGTGTGTACAATTTGTGTATCCCGCAATTCGCTTTCTCCTTCCCTCAACGCCCTTGAAGGTGAAAGGGAGCGCTCGGTTTCGCGCCGGTTTCGCCTTCCCACGCCCCAGGGAATGGCGAATTTTGGGTGGCGGAGTCCCCGGTTTCAACGACTTAGAGCGGCCGCGGTTGACCTCGCTTCGTTGGCAAAGTTTCGAGAGACCCACGCGTGGGTCTGGAAGAGAGGCGTCTTCTACCCCCCCCCCCTTTAAACTTCGAAACGGGCCTTCGAACTCGGGCCGGGAGATGCCAAACAGGCCAGCCTCGAGAATTTTGCCAGGGCTTGGAGAAGGCATTTTAAAAAATGGTCAGGTACCCGTCCACGAGTGGGAGAAAAGAAAGCGGTCCAGCAAAAATATGGCGGCGGAGAGGTGGGTGGGATATTTATTTTTTTATTTTATTTATTGGTTCGATTTATATGCCGCCCTTCTCCGGAGACTCAGGGCGGCTTACAATGCGTTAAGCAATAGCCTTCATACTTTTTGTATATACCTGCTTAGTAGGGCTTTGCCCCCCCCACCCAAGCGGTGTTGTTTTTTATACAAAGTCAGCTTATTGCCCCCACAATCCGGGTCCTCATTTTACCTACCTCGAAAGGATGGAAGGCTGAGTCAACCTTGAGCCTCCTGAGATTCGAACTTGCAGTAATTGCAGGGCAGCTGGTGCTATTTAACAGCACTTTTAGTCTGCTGCGCCACCAAGGCTCTTATTAAGATCAATTGCCCCTTCCTCTCCGGGCGAAAAGGGGGTGAAAATCGCAGTCCAATGTCTCGCTCTGATTTTTAATTCGTGGTTGGGAAGAGTGCAAGGCCTAAGAACCGTGTTCAGTCCCGTTAAAGCCCCTTTTGTACCCTACCAGCTGGCAATATTTAGGATCTTAAGCCCCCTCCGCCCGGCTCGCTGAAGGTACTTAGAAAATACTTAGAAATGGCTCTATCAGAATAGAGCTGGGAGGGACCTCGGAGGTCTTCTAGTCCAGCCTATACCATTTCAGACAAATGACTGTCCAGTCTGTTTTTGAAAACTTCCAGTGATGGAGCGCCCACGATTTCTGGTGGCAAGCAGTTCCACTGGTTAATTGTCCTCACTTGTTAGGATGTTTCTCCTCAATTCCAGGTTGCTTCTCTCCTTGATGAGTTTCCATCCTTTGCTTCTTGTCCTGCCTTCTCGTGCTTTGGAAAATAAATTCACCCCTTCTTTTCTTTGGGGCAGCCCCTCAAATACTGGAATATTGCTATCATGTCCCCTCTAGTCTTTCTTTTCCCTAGACTGCCCATATTCAAATCCTGCAATCCTTCTTCTTTCGGCCTTTAATCGTCTTTGTTGCTCTTTCTCCGCAACTTTTTCCAAAATCGCGACATTTTGGGTTTTTTTTTTTTTTTTTGGTAATGTGGTGACCAATGCTGAATGCAAGTTTTGGGGCGTACTGAGTCGAGGTCTTTTCATTTATTATTATTTTCATTTATTAAATTTTTATACCGCCCCTCTCCCGAAGGACTCAGGGCGGTGAACAGCCAGGATTAAAAAACATACAATATACACATTAAAATACTTTAAAACATAATTAAATCTATATTGGCTTCCCCCAATTTAAAACCCCTTACCCATAAAATTAACCAATTAAAAATTTTAATTTTTTTTTTAAAAAATGCAGTCACCCCCCCAAAAAATTTTTTTTTGGGGGGGTGACTGCAACCCGCTGGACCAGAAAGAGACCGAGTCGGCCCAACTCGACTCCCGCCTCCCCAAACAACGCGAGTTGCATACCTACGCACCGAATCTGGGGGCCAGACAGCCGCTGGATCAGGCGGTTCTCCCCGCTTCTAGGGGGTTCCTGCCAAATCCTGAGCGACCTGGCGGGGTTCTGGATCGAGGGATCCATTACAGGCGTTCCTTGGGGGAAGAGTCGGTCAATTATCAATGATCGAGCCAACTTCGAAACGGGTTTTCTTCTAAGCTTCAGCCTGGACAGTGGTGTGCGGGGAGAGGTTATTCCCCCCCAAAAAAAAGGTGAGTAAGGGGCGTCTAATATCGCCCCTCCCCGCCATTTGTTTCACTTGGAAGGAGGGGAAAATTCGATCCCCATCCTAATCCCGAAGTGGATTAGGTTCAGTTGAAGGAATCCTGTGTAGGACCTTTGGGGATGATCGTATTCAGGATATTAGCCGCTCTCCTATTTCTTTCCGTCCGTTATTAATATTATTCCTAAAACTCAGCAATTGTTACTTTGTTTTTCTCGTGCCTTTGTATGGGGGGGTTTCCAAACCTCTCTGTTTTACAGGCTGGGAAACTGAGGCTTGAAGCCTAAAAATAGGCCTTGTCTAACCTTAGCTTCATTCACTTCAGATTTCATATCAATGGGTTTAAAAAAAAAAAAGAGGTGGATTGAAAAGCATTTCAAAGGCCCCCCTTCACGTCCTTCCTGCCCAGCAGCTTATTTTTAAATTTTAAAATGTAAAATGAAGACGTGGTTCTGCCAGAAGCGGGCCCCGGGGAAGCCAGAGCGGGATGGAGCCCCATTAAATGGCTGGTATGAATGTGGGCTGTCGCTGGGGGTGAGGGGTTATTATCTTATTGTTTTTATTACTTTTGTTTTTATTTCTTTTACATTGTGGTTTTATGTCCTGTAAACCGCCTCGAATTGTCATGTGCGAGTAGGCGGCCATTAAAGTAAAGTAAAGTAAAGTAAAGTAAAGTAAAGTAAAGTAAAGTAAAGTAAAGGTAAAAGTTAAAAAAAGTAAAAGTAAAAGTAAAGTAAAGTAAAATAAATAATAAAGTAAAGTAAAGAATAAAATAAATAATAAAATAAAATAAAATAAAGTAGAGTAAAGTAAAGAGTAAAATAAATAATAAAATATGATAAAATAAAATAAAGTAGGGTAGAGTAAAGTAAAAAGTAAAATAAATAATAAAATAAATAATAAAGTAAAGTAAAGAGTAAAATAAATAAATAATAAAATAAAATAAAATAAAATTTTACTTCCCCGATTATCCTTTAGGACTGGCCTAGTTCCACAACTGACTTTCTTGGAAAGGGTGGGCTTTATTTAAAAATAGAAGTGTTGGGGTTTCTTCTTTGCCATCAAAAAAAATAAAAATAAAAATAAAAAAAATTATTACCAAAAGAAATGTAATCATGATTTCCTGGGTGAATTCTCAAAGGAGCTATGAACAGTTCTCTCCAATGCCCTTTTCTGCTCCAGTCCTTCAAAGAAATTAAAGAGAGATTTCAAACTTTTCAGATGGGGTTTAATTTCTAAAACGTGTCGAAGCGGCTCCCTGAAGCCGTTTAAAAACCCTAAGCGGTCTGTAAACGTTTCTTCGGACATAGTTAAAGTTAAAGGCTTATCCGCCAGCGAAAGTTTTTACCAAAGTAATTGGTAAAAGCGATTTGCCTCCGTCCTTATCTCCTTTCACTCCCTTGAAATGGAAGGAAGCCGCTGATTTTTAAGGTTTTTTTTTTTCTTCTCTCGAAAAAGAACGGAAAAAGCAACCCGTTCAATATCATTAATTGGGACCAATCGATTCTTATAAACACATTTTTAAGGATAAAGAAATGCGGATTTTTTTATTTTTTATTTTGCTTGCCAATGGATGCTCTGAGCGTCTTTATTTTAGGAACAGACCCCTGTATTTTTTCCAAAATTAAAACTAAGACAACTCTGATCCTTTGGCCCTCCAACCTCTTCGAAACTAACGTTTCTTTCCTTTTTAACGAAAACGTCCTGCAAAAGATAAGGAGAAAACGCTGCGGTTTTGCTGCCTTTCTCAGAAATAGCTATTTTTAAAAACTGGCCGTGAATATTCTTTTAAAAAAATGTTAGAAACTGGGAATTCTAACGGCTTGTCCCAAATGTAGGGTTGATCTTATTTCTAGTCCACGAGGGGGGGGGGAAAGCGAGCTTGGATTGTCCAAAATTGAGGGAGTGAAGCGGAGACCCTGGAAATGGAACTAGTGCGGTTCTACTTGAGAGTAAGCAGCTGCTTCTTCAGAGGAGGGTTCAAATCGGTTCCTTTTTTCCTTTTCTGGCAAGTAAATTTTCTGGGAACTAAGCTTGTACGTACACTAAGCGCTTAATGCACCGGACATAAATTCCTTCTGTGTCCAATCACACTTGTCCAATAAAGTATTCTATTCTATTCTATTCTATTCTATTCTATTCTATTCTATTCTATTCTATTCTATTCTATTCTATTCTATTCTAGTCTAGTCTAGTCTAGTCTAGTCTAGTCTATTCCCATTCCCATTCCCATTCCCATTCCCATTCCCATTCCCATTCCCATTCCCATTCCCATTCCATTATTCGGTCCTCTTCCTATTCTATGCCATTCTCTATTCTATTCTAATTTCATTCTGTTCCACTCCACTCCTTCCCTTCCCTTCCCTTCCCTTCCCTTCCCTTCCCTTCTTTCCTCTTCTCTTCTCTTCTCTCCTCTTCTATCTTTTCCTTTCCTTTCCTTTCCTTTCCTTTCCTCCCTCTCTTTTCTTCCTTTCCTTCCTTTCTCCTTCCTTTCCTTTCCTCCCTCTTTTCTATCTTCCATTCCTCCCTTTTTTTTTTATTTGATTTATATGCCGCCCTTCTCCGGAGACTCAGGGCGGCTTACAATGGGTTAGGCAATAGCCTTCATACTTTTGTATATTTATTCCTTTCCTTTCCTTTCCTTTCCTTTCCTTTCGTTTCCTTTCCTTTCCTTTCCTTTCCTTTCCTTTCCTTTCCTTTCCTTTCCTTTCCTTTCCTTTCCTTTCCTTTCCTTTCCTTTCCTTTCCTTTCCTTCCCTTCCCTTCCCTTCCCTTTCCTTTCCTTCCCTTCCCTTCCCTTCCCTTCCCTTCCCTTCCCTTCTTTCCTATCCTCTCCTATCCTCTCCTATTCACATTCCATTCCATTCCATTATTCTCTTCTCTCCCCTCCTCTCCTCTCCTCTCCTCTCCTCTCCCCTCCCCTCCCCTCCCCTCCCCTCTCTCCTCTCCTCTCCTCTCCTCTCCTCCATTCTTTTCCCTTCCATTCTTTCCCCCTCCCTTCACATGTTCTGTTCTGTTCTGTTCCAAATCTGCTTGGGGCGGAGGTGAGTTAGTTTCAGCACGGCTTAAGGATGGCTGGATCGTGCCCTTAAAAAAATATCAATAATTCGATATTTTTAGGCCTAGCAACGGGTTCCCTGCAACTAAACTACGAACCCGGTCTGAGAAGTGCCAGTCTGTGATCGAGCCGCTGATCGTTTGCAATTTGGAAAATAGAGAAAATCTTGGCAGGAAGTTAGTTATCCTTCCTATTCTCTTTTTTTTTTTTTCCTTTGCGCTTCCCACTTACTTGGGTTGCAAATCAAGTTTCTAGGCCTCATGGCCTCCTCGGTTTCACAGCTACCACGGCAGCTCGTAAAGTCAAACAGCCCTCTTAGTCTCTATGGAGATTCTATATATCATTCAGGTCATGGTTGTCCCAAAGGTGCTTTTTCCAAAGGCAACTGGACTTTCTTGGGGGGGGGGGCGTTCCCCCCCTTGAAAACGTTTCGCTTCAGAATTGAAGAAGCTTCTAGAGATGAGAAGCGAAACATTTTCAAGGAAAAAACAACAAGAAAGTCCCGTTGCCTTTTGGAAAAGCACTTTTTGAGACAGCCCTCAGTGTTTCATGAAAACCGGTTCTTCCCTACCTTTTCTAGAACCCAGTAATATTCAAAATTAAAATTAGTCCTGCTGTAATTGACTCCCAAACAGAAGCCATTCGGGAGGCTCCTTTCAAATTATGGAGATGCGTGTTTTAAAATTGTATACAACTGAGTAAATGAAAAAAATAAAATAAAAGGAACGTAAACGGGGTGTGAGATCTGGCATGAATGACCAAATCTGAATAATCATTTTAATTTACCGGTATTTATTTATTAGTATGCCACCTTTATTATTCTTACAAATAATTCAAGGCAGTGAAAATATCCAATCCATCTCCCACTTCCTATATTCCACCCAACAACA
>NW_027256881.1:2605303-2635753 GCF_029215685.1 Pituophis catenifer annectens
GTCTTTTGGGGTAAATTCTCGAGGGGCTGAAACTAATGGATTTAGAAGACGCCTCGCTTTTTTATACCTTTGGGTTCTTTCGTGTCCTCGAAAGGGTCCTTAAATGAAAGCGCAGAACCAGCAAATGAAAAGGAGAGAGGATTGCCTGCCCTCCCTCCCTCCCTCCCCAGTTGACACGGAATTGACTTCCACGTTCAGACGACCCCCTCGCCCGAGTTAACGGATGTTAGCCCCCTTTCCCGAGTTCGCGCGGCGACTTCAAAACCCGAAAGAAATCCAGCCAAATAATCCGGTTTCACATTTGACGTATCGGAGAGCCGCTGTTAAAACCGAGTCGTGTGAACCCTGTCGACGTGCAGCTTGCCAATTGGTAACCCGTGTGAATCCGTTGGTTTACACATCTAGGTGCTCTTAGCTGCTCTCCCTAAAACTTAGTGGAGCCAACTCCAGAGTCATTCCGTGGGAATGCTCAACCTCCGGACAAGCCTTGTTTGCAGAAGCGTGGAATAAGTGCTCGGAATTAAATAAAATTAAATAAATTAAATAAAGAGGGCTGTGAAAATATCTACAGACCCCTCGCATCCTGGACATAAACTGTTTCAACTCCTACCCTCAAAACGACGCTATAGAGCACTGCCTGCCAGAACAACTAGACACAAGGACAGTTTTTTCCCAAACGCCATCACTCTGCTAAACAACTAATTCCTACAACACTGTCAAACGATTCACTAAGTCTGCACTACTATTAATCTTCTCATCGTTCCCACCACCCATCTCCTCCCACTTATGACTGTATGGCTGTAACTTTGTTGTTGGTATCCTTACGATTTATATTGATATTATTTCCTGATTGCTTGTTTGTTCCCTATGACTATCATAAGTACCTTATGATTCTTGATGAACGTATCTTTTCTTTTATGTACACTGAGAGCATAGGCACCAAAGACTAATTCCCTGTGTGTCCAATCACACTTGGCCAATAAAGAATTCTATTCTATTCTATTCTATTCTATTCTATTCTACTCTACTCTACTCTACTCTACTCTACTCTACTCTACTCTACTCTACTCTACTCTACTCTACTCTACTCTACTCTACTCTACTCTACTCTACTCTACTCCACTCCACTCCACTCCACTCCACTCCACTATAATTTATAATTCTATTCTATTCTATTCTATTCTATTCTATTCTATTCTATTCTATTCTATTCTATTCTATTCTATTCCATTCCATTCCATTCCATTCCATTCCATTATAATTTCTATTTCTATTCCATTCCATTATTCTATTCTATTCTATTCTATTCTATTCTATTCTATTCTATTCTATTCTATTCTATTCTATTCTATTCTATTCTATTCTATTCTATTCTATTCCATTCCATTCCATTCCATTCCATTCCATTCCATTCCATTCCATTCTCTTCTCTTCTATTTCTTATTCTATTATCTTTCTTATTCTATTCTATTCTATTCTATTCTATTCTATTCTATTCTATTCTATTCTATTCTGTTCTGTTCTGTTCTGTTCTGTTCTATGCTATGCTATGCTATGCTATGCTATGCCATGCCATGCCATGCCATGCCATGCCATTCTATTCTATTCTCTTTCTTATTCCCGTCCCTTCCCTTCCCTTCCCTTCCCTTCCCTTCCCTTCCATTCCATTCCATTCCATTCCATTCCATTCCATTCTATTCTATTCTATTCTATTCTATTCTATTCTATTCTATTCTATTCTATTCTATTCACTGGTTGATAAACTGGGGCTTTTAGTGGGCACCTTCCTCCTGTTACTCTTGGGAAAAACCTAAGGAAGGATAGACACTGCCAAAAACTGCCAAAAACTTCAAACCCCTAAAATTCCCTGGTTTTAGTGTCCCGGGTTTTTTTTTTTTGGGTAGTGGATGGGATGGGGGAGAGGGCGTAATTCCTCTTAAATCTGAAGGAAATGGAACTTCTCTGCTGTTTTTCCTTCCCTTCTCACCCGCCCCCCCACCTTCTTTTTAAAAATCTTTTATTGCTTTTTTCCCAGTCTCTCTCTCTCTTTTATCTTGAGTGAGGTTCACCGTTTTGGGATGTTTACAGCAAAGGCATCCTTGGGTCTGTTTCTGGTCTTAAGGCCCATGCTAAAAATGGATTCCAGATAAGAAACTTGGGGGGGAAAGACAGGAGGATTTTTAAATAAAAAAACCCTCCAAAACAACTACCATGCCTTCCATCTTTCTAAATAGGGTGGGGGGGAGGGGGTTGAGTAAGTGGGTAGTTGAAAAATAAAATGATCCTCAGTGCAGACAGATATGGGAATTCTCAGAAATAAACCTTCCTTCTCTTCAGTGGGTTTTGCTTCGTGGTAAATTTCTATGGGATCGCAGCTTGATGCAGCTTTTATTTTTTTAAATGCCAGGAAAACATTTTCTCTCCTGATCAAAACAGATTCTATGAAGTCATATTCTTTTTTTATATATATATAAACATTCCATCTTCCCTTAAACAGTGCGTCGTGTGGGTATAAATATTTCTATGCAATAACCATTAAGATTTACAACCGCATTCATTACATTGATATTAATTCTCTTGCTCTTACAATTGTAATATTGAACATAGTAAACCTATTCATTTTTCCCTTTTAACGTATCTTCTAATAAGAATATAATAATATTAAGCAGAATAATCCTAATAGTCATAATAATAACATTCATCATATTGTTTACCTCTCTATCTTAACATATTTTCCACTCTTCTTTAATCTCCTTCTTTCATTTCCAACTTCCAATTTTTATTCTCTAACCATTGGTAAAATAATTCCCATGTCATATAATATTCAGATTGTTCTTTCTCCTTAATTGCCAGCGTTAATCTGTTCATTTCTGCACATTCTAATATTTTCCTAATCACCTTCTCATCAGTAGAGATCTCTTCACTAAGTCATATTCTATACAGGTAGTCTTTGACTTACAATAGTTTGGTTAATGACCCTTCAAAGTTTTTCAAAGCACTGAAAAATCTGACTTGGGACCGTTTTTCCACAGTTATGACCTTTGAAACATCCCCCATGTGATCAAAATCCAGAGGTTTGGCCACTGGTTCGTATTTATGACGGTTGCAGTCTCCTGGGGTCATGTGATCCCATTTGTGACCTTCTGACAAGCTAAGTCAACGGGGAAGCCAGATTCACTTAACGACTACGTTGAGCAATTGCAGTGCTTTTAATAACGGGCAAGAAAGATTGTAGAATGGGGCGAAACTCACTTAACACATGTCTCACTTAACCACAGAAATTGGGCTCAATTGTGGTCGTAAATCGAGGACGACCTGTACACGTCAATGCTAAAAGAGGACTCAAATAGTCCTCTTTTAGCATTTCAAATGTCCTTTCCCTGTAAGCACATCACGCTACAAAAATTTCTAATTTTTTAAAAAGAATTTTAGGGAAGGGGAAAAAAAATAAAGACAATTTTTGTAAAAGAAACACCGCCACCAAAACAGCACAGGGAGCATTTTGGGACAAATCATCAGGATGAATTTTCCAGGTGGATTGAAAGTTTCTAGGGATTCCTTCACTGAAGAAAGAGCTGAGGGATTTTCTAGGGATTCCTTCACTGGAAGGAGGTGAGGATCAAAAGCAGAGGTGATATTCTACCGGTTCGCACCGGTTCGGGCAAAGCGGTAGCGGTGATCGTGAGTGGCCCCCCCCGCCCCAGCTATTTGCAGATCATGTTTGATGCTATTTGCAGATCGTGTTTAAAGTTCCTTTTTTCTCTTTCTCCGCTTAAATTATCCAGTGCTAATTAGCCGCCAATTTACACTGGGATTTCTTTCAAGCTGTTAAAAGTTTTTTCCTTTTTACCTGTGAGTTGGTTAATTACTCACCTGGCAACAATACTCCGTTCAAATACTGCTCTGACATTCCCTCTTTCTGATCATGGTTGTTGTGGCTTGTGACAGCTCCTTAATGGCTGTCTTCCTTCACCAACGGGTCGAAGACTAATGCCGGCATTTCAGGGAACTTGCTCATTCCCTATCCGTGCCAGCCAGCGTCTTCTTTCTTCGCTGTCTCTACAAGACAGCTATGATCCCTGGGGATCCCCAAATCGGCTAGGATATCGGTGTTCTCCTGGAGCCCCAGAATCCAGACCGTATCGCCTGATGCCAGCCACGCCCCCTCTCTCGTGTTAAGCGGGTGGGCGGAGCCTCCCGCCACTGCTGCTACCGGTTTGCCCAAACTGGGGCGAACCGGTAGCAACCTACCACTGGCGCGCGAGCGAGCGAGCAAAGAGCATACGTGGAAGGCCAGGTGCATGCACAGACAGTGCACGCATGTGCGAGGCGAACTGGTGGTAAAGGTAAGTGAAACCCACCCTTGATCAAAAGCTGATATAAGGAATGATCTTACTGGATTCTCCATCTTTTTCCGCTTGAAAGGAAATTTGGTGGTTTTCAATATCGTGCAATTTTACACAGTGTTGTGATCATCTGTAAATTGGCTCTGAACTAAGATCTCTTAAATTCAGGGATGGGTAGATTTCCAGGAACAACTCTCAGGCGAATGGATTAAAGAGTGGAAGGATAGTATCTTACTTCCCAGACTAAGAACGGATGAGATATTTTGAAGTGGTTTCCCATTGTCATGTGATAATGATACTTTAGCCTTCTTGTGATTTTTTTTTCCACCCTCCCTGCCAAAATTTGAAACTGGAGCATCTAGAGGAAACCGGGGCGAAAAGAGAATTGGAAATGATTATCAAACTAAAATGCAGGAATATAGTATATTTAATAAACGCAGGGATGTTTATTCTGAAAAGTTATTTATTCTGGATTAAACCTTCAGTTATTTTATTTTATTTATTTTGTCAAGCATGTATTTTAGGACAGATACAAGTGTAAACATGATTATAAATGCTTGAAAAGGATACGAATAAAAGAAAACATTAGGACAGGGACGGTAGGCACGCTGGTGTGCTTATGCATGACCCTTAGGAGACCTCTTAGAAATGGGGTGAGGTCTATAGTAGACAGTCTAAGGTTAAAGTTTTGGGGGATTTGGGGAAGAAACCACAGAGTCAGGTAGTGCATTCCAGGCGTTGACCACTCTGTTGCTGAAGTCGTATTTTCTGCAGTCTAGTTTGGATCGGTTTACCGTGAGTTTGTATCTATTGTGTGCTCTTATATTGTTTTGGCTGAAGCTGTAGTAGTCATTGTCTGGTAGGACATTGTAGTGAATAATTTTATGTGCCATGCTTAGGTCAGACCGAAGACGGTGAAGTTCTAAGTTGTCTAAGCCCAAAATTTTGAGTCTGGTGGCATAAGGCATTTTGTTGCGAGCGGAGGAGTGGAGGACTCTTCTTGTGAAATATCTCTGGATTCGTTCGATCGTATTAACGCCTGAAATGCAGTGTGGGTTCCAGACAGATGAGCTGTATTCAAGAATTGGTCTGGCAAAACTGTACATACTTAAAATGGCAACACAACTGTAAAACCAGGGGTGAAATGTTCCCAGTTTGGACTGGATTCCCCGATCTGGTAGCGATGGAAGCGGGTGGTTCGGAGAGCAAAAATCCCTGCCCCCCCTCCCGCATTGTCCAGCTGAGCTGTGCAATCATCAGAGGCTTTTTTTTTTAATTTTTAAAAACATTTTTTCTACAACCTCTTTGGCTGAAAAAATGCTTTTAAAAGTAAAAAAAAAAAGCCTCTGATGATCGCGCGGCTCAGCTGGGATCATCAGAGGCTTTTAAAAGCATTTTTTCTACAACCTCCTCGGCCGAAGAGGTTATAGAAAAAATGTTTTTATAAGGAAAAAAAAAGCCTCTGCCGATCAGGCAAGTCAGCTGGGATCGTCAGAGGCTTTTAAAAGCATTTTTTTACAACCTCTTCAGCCGAAGAGGAGGTAGAAAAAATGGTTTTAAAAGTAAAAAAAAAAAAAAAAAAGTTGGCCACACCCACTCAGTCATATTACCCACCCCCCCACCAAGCCACGCCCACAGAACCGGTAGTAACAAATTTTACATTTCACCACTGCGTAAAACACAAATAATTTTAGGCATTTGGAGTCAAAGGAGAAAATGTTTTGAAACAAAGGCACACACACAAGATCACTGTATTTTTTTCATCACAAAAGCCTGGTTAAAAACAAAGCAATTTGATAGTAAACCTACACAGTTAAGTTGCATGTGCCACAAAGAAGTGTTCGGGGGGGGGGTATAGGTAGTCCTCAACTTACGACCACAGCTGAGCTCAAACTTTCCATTGCTTAAGCAAGACAATGGTGACGTGAGTTTTGTCTCATTTAGCGACCTTTCTTGCAACTGTTGTTAAGTGAATCACTGCAGTCGCTAAGTTAGTCACATGGTTGTTAAGTTAACCTGGCTTCCCTATTGTCAGAAGGTCACAAAATGGGATCACATAATCCCGGGAGACTGCAACCGTCATAAATATGAAAACCGGTTGCCAAACGTCCAAATTTTGATCGCGATGTTGCAATGGTTGTAAGTGTGAAAAATGGTCCTAAGTTGTTTTTTTTCAGTGCCGCTGTAACTTCGAACCGTCATTAAGTGAAAGGTTGTAAGTCGAGGACTTCCTGCATCCCCAAAACAGCCAAACAGTTTTGGAATGGTGGATTTCAAATATTTGCATCAGGGGTGGGTTCTAAATTTTTTTACTATCAGTTCTGTGGGCGTGGCTTATTTTATGGGTGTGGCTTGATGGTCATGTGACAATTATTTAGGATTTAGCAGAGGTACTGGTCTACCAGGCTTTTAACTCCTTGCAGAGCTGTACCGGTCTACTCATTTATTTTTGCAGGCACTGATCTACTCATGTATTTTTGCAGGCAGGCACTGGTCTACACCTTTATTTTTGCAGGCACCGGTCTACTCATTTGTTTTCTTTTAACACTGATCAGCTGTAGGGCGGCCCTTTGAAGCCCCGCGGCAAGAGTTTCCACAGTTTTTTTTCCCTCTAGCCATCAGCTGGGACTCAGGAGGCAGCAAGAGATTGGGGGTGGGGCCAAATAAAAGGTAAGAATAATGCGGGGGGTGGGTGGGGGGCGCGGGGGGCAGAACCGGTTCAGTGACGTCATATCGTCACTGCTACCAGCTCGGCGGAACCGGGCCGAACTGGGAGGAACCCACCACTGATTTGCATGCTACTTTTTGCTTGTCCTCACCCCCTTCCCTTCTTGGTTCGACTAACATTTTTTTGCGACAGTGACTTTCCGATGACAATTTACTCCTTTTACCATAACTAACAGTCTAAAGCTGGGCAGATTTATTCACAGGGTCCTGTGCGGAGGTGGGATTCACTTACCTTCCCTACCGGTTTGCAAATGTGAGCGTGCGTCTGGTCACGCATGCGCAGGGCTCGTGCATTACATCCGGGCGAGTGGGCGCGGGGTTGGGTTCTCCTTACCTTTACTACCGGTTTGCAACTGGAAGCTTCTGCGCATGCGCAGATCGCTGACGGTGACATCCGGGGCGATGGGCAGCCTCCCGCTGGTTTTACTACCGGTTCTTGTGAACCGATCTGAACCGGGGTCAACCCACCACTGGGTGGGCGGAGCCTCCCACAGTCGCCACTACTGGTTTGGCTGAATCGGACATAACTGGCTGAATCCCACCTCTGGTCCTGTGGGGAATTCACCCCCTAGAAAGGTCATTGAATCGACGTCTCTGAGTTTCATACAAGTTGTCGGTTGTCCGAATGAAGCTTTAAGTTTCCTGGAGTCTATTGTTTTATCAAAGATCTGAGGAAGATTAAGAAGCCATTTATTCATTCATTCATTCATTCATTCATTCATTCATTCATTCATTCATTCATTCGTTTATTTGTTTGTTTATCTCATTTTTAAAAATAAACAACGCAAGGTGGCAAACATATCTAATAGTCTTTCTTCCTACTATTTTCCCCAACAACATCCATCTTGGGCTGAGGGAAAGGGGTCTATCTATCTTGGGCATGGCCAATTTGGCATGGCCAACATATTGCGGCCAACTCACTGCAGGACAAGAGTTACATTCGTATCCAAAAATGGTGGAATAAAATAATTAAAAGAAAGGATGCAAAAAAAAAGTGTGTGTGTGTGTGGGGGGGGGGAGAAACAGAAATACGAATGCCAAAAATTAAAATATTTATTTATTTATTTTATATCATTACATACAGTTGTTAAATTGTCCCGTGACAAGTTGCTTGCGGCGAGTTGGCCATGGTGAGTTGGCCGCAGCAAGGTGACTATGGCAAGTTGTTCCATTCCGGAGAGAGAGGGACTGGCCCAAGGTCACTCATTCAGCTTTCCTGCTTAAGGTGCAACTAGAACTCACTGTCTCCTAGGGATTGGCACTAAAATCATACGGTCAGTTTATTATGCCTAAAGCGGGACTAGAACTCACAGGCTCCCAATGATTGGCCCAAAGTCACCCAGTGACTTTCATGCCGATGGTGGACTAGAACTCATCATCTCCTGGTGATTGGTTCAAAGTCACCTAGCAGCTTTCATGACTAAGATGGTACTAGAACTCACTCGCTCCTGGTGATTGGCCCAGAGCAGGGGTGGGATTCAGCCATTTTGGACCGGTTCGGGTGAACTGGTAGTTACGGCCAGTGGCTGGGCCCACCATCCGCCCCGGTGCTATCCTGTCTTATACAATCGCCGTGTTTTTGACGCAATGTTTATATGCACAAGGCGCACGCACGAGCAAAGCTATCTCGTCCTATACAATCGCCATGTTTTTGACAGAGTGTGCATGTGTGCAAGGCATGCACGAGCGAAGTTATCCCATCCTATACAATTGCTGTGGGGTTTTTTTTGTAAAAAGTTTTTTTATTTTTTTAAAAAACATAAATATAAAATACATCTTTTCAGAACGAGCCATTGATCCAGTCAAAAATAGATACAATTATTAACTCCTTTTTGACAAAAGTTTTATCCAAATCTCCACTAATTACCATCTTATAACAATAAAAATAAACAAAAAAGAATGCCTAATTTATAATGATTTACTCAAAACAATTACCTTTCTATTGCTTCACTTCAATTTTAATTTTCAAATAACACAACTTAATATTTTACATCATTATTACCCTCAATTCTATCTATTCAACAATGCCACTATCCTAAAACCCATTACTTGAATTTTAAAGCCCTAACCCAATATTATTTCAATGTTCTTTTCCCTACAATTACAAAGAGCCTTGGTAGTACAGTGGTCTAAGGCACCCCTGTTATTAAGCTGGTTATTAAGACCAGCTGCCTGCAATTACTGCAGGTTCGAATCTCGCCAAGGCTCAAGGTTGACTCAGCCTTCCATCCTTTCTAAGGTAGGTAAATTGAGGACCCAGTTTGTGGGGGCAATAAGCTGACTTTGTATAAATATACAAAAGGATGAAGGCTATTGCTGAGCACATTGTAAGCCGCCCTGAGTCTCCGGAGAAGGGCGGCATATAAATCAAATTAAATATATATATAAATTTTCTTACTTCTTCGTAGGGTTTATGTGTGTTTTTCTTCTAGCCAGGTTTTCCCTATGTAGCCAAGGTTTTTTTGTAGCTCCAGCTCAGTAGAATCTCATCTACTCGGTTCTGGGCTTTTTTCTTTTCTTTTCTAACACCTAGCAAGCAGTGAGAGCTTGTCATCTTCAGGCAATTTGCTCCTGGAAGCACGAAGCCGAGAACACCAGCCTGAAGATGACGAATGAGACTTCTTCGAAACGTCGCCGAGACACTTCCAATTTTACGTGGGAGAAGACCCGAATAACCAAAGACATATATATATATATATATATATATATATATATATATATATATATAGTCAATATTTTAACTATTAATATTTATCATCTTAATTTTAGGACATATCTCAATATAGTCATCATTATTTTGCTATTACTCCCAACATAGTCATTTCAATATTATTATTAATTCCAACATAATCATTTTTATTTTAACTGTTTGTCCCAGTGTATCATCTTCATCTTAATCATCTTCTTTTAGCTGTTAATCTCAGCATTAAAATCTTTAATATTACTGTTACACCCAGTATAATCATCTTATTTTTCATATTATCATTATCATCTGTATCATAACAGTTTAACAATGAGACTTAGTTCTTACATTAAACACATCCATATATGAATCAGTAAGTTTCTTTTAACATAATCAATTTCTCTTATATTCTACCTTCCCTCATTTCAATTTGTATCTCTATAGCATTTGCTGTGTTTTTGACGCAGTGCACATGTCCACAAGGCGTACACGTGCTCACATTTTCGATTCTGGGTGAATCAGTTGTTAATAGGAATCAGTTGTTAATTAAGGAGCCTTGGTAGTACAGTGGTCTAAAGCACCCTGTTATTAAGACCAGCTGCCTGCAATTACTGCAGGTTCGAATCTCTCCAAGGCTCAAGGTTGACTCAGCCTTCCATCCTTCCAAGGTAGGTGAAATGAGGACCCAGTTGTGGGGGCAATAAGCTGACTTTGTATAAATATACAAAAGGATGAAGGCTATTGCTTAACGCACTGTAAGCCGCCCTGAGTCTCTGGAGAAGGGCGGCATATAAATCAAATTAAAAAATAAAATAAAATAGGAAGCCCACCTCTGGTGCAAACTCACCCAGCCAGCTTTCATCCTTAAGGTGGGACTAGATCCACTGAAAAACAAAAAGTTGGTTTGATTGTTGCTTTTTTTCATTGGGACGTTGTGTGTGTGTGTGTGTGTGTGTGTTTGTGTATATTTCCAGTGTTCCTCTGTTATTGGATAAAAGCTTGTGATTCCCGTTTATCAAATTTCTGTTTCAACTATAATTGGCCAGCCTCCTGAAAGAGAGTTTTAAGAAATAAGGCTGTTGATAGGATAGAGTTTGCCTGTTCATTTTCCCAGGATAAGCACCGGTTTGGTGCAGTTGTTTAGTAGATCACGTGAACCATGGAGATCTTGCAACGTTCGTAAGTGCAAGGACTGGTTGCAAGTCGCTTTTATCAGGGCTGTTGTAACTTTGAACGCTTGTTAAAAGAGTGGTCATAAATTGAGGATTATCTGCCTATTGAGTTTAGAATAGAATAACAGAGTCGGAAGGCGCCTTGGAGGTCTTCTAGTCCCCTGCTTAGACAGGAAACCCTACACCACTTCAGATAAATGGTTATCTAATCTCTTCTTAAAAACTTCCAGGGTTGGAGCATTTGCAACTTCTGGAGACAAGTAGTTCCACTGATTAATTGTTCTAACTATCAGGAAATTTCTCCTTAGTTCTAAATTGCTTCTCTACTTGATGAGTTTCCACCCGTTGCTTCTTGTCCTGCCCTCAGGTGCTTTGGAGAAGAGCTTGACTCAGTGGTGGGTTCCTCCTGGTTCGGTCCGGTTCGGCCGAACCGGTAGCGGTGACGATATGACATCACCGAACTGGTTCTCCCCCCCCGCCCTCCCACCCCCCCACCCCCCCCCATTATTCTTACCTTTTATTTGGTCCCATCCCCAATCTATTGCTGCCTCCTGAGTCCCAGCTGATGACTAGAGGGAAAAAAACTGTTTAAACTCTTGCCGTGGGGCTTCAAAGGGCCGCCCTACAGCTGATCGGTGTTAAAAGCAAACAAATGAGTCGGGTCGTAAGTGCGAGGACCTTCCAGAAATGACTCTGACCAGCTAGCCACGCCCATCTAGTCACATGACCTCCAAGCCACACCCACAAAATAAGCCATGCCCACAGAACCGGTAGTAAAAAAAATTAGAACCCACCCCTGGCTTGACTCCCTCTTCTTTGGGGCAGCCCCTGAGATACTAGAACACTGCTATCATGTCTCCCCTGGTCCTCCTTTTCATTAAACGAGACATCCCCAGTTCCTGCAACCGTTCTTCGTATGTTTTAACCTCCAGATCCCTCATCAATCTTTGTTGCTCTTCTCTGCATTCTTTCTAGAGTCTCAACGTCTTTTTTATATCGTGGCGACCAAAACTGAATGCAATATTCCAAGTGTGGCCTTACCAAGGCCTTATAAAGTGGTATCAACACTTCACGTGATCTTGATTCTATCCCTCTGTTGATGCAGCCTAGAACTATGTTGGCTTTTTTTTTTTAATTTGATTTATATGCCGCCCTTCTCCGGAGACTCAGGGCGGCTTACAGTGCGTTAAGCAATAGCCTTCATACTTTTGTATATTTTATACAAAGTCAGCTTATTGCCCCCACAAACTGGGTCCTCAATTTACTTACCTTAAAAAGGATAGAAGGCTGAGTCAACCTTGAGCCTGGTGAGATTCGAACTTACAGTAATTGCAGACAGCTGGTCTTAATCACAATGCTATTAGTCTGCTGAGCCACCTGGCCCTTTTGGCAGCTGCAACACACGGCTGGCTCATATTTCAATGGTTGCCCACTAGGACTCCAAGAACCCTCTCACAGTTACTACTATTGAGCAAGGTACCACCTATACTGTTCTGGAGGGGGAATCTTATACAGGTAGTCCTCGATTTGTAACAGTTCATTTAGTGACCGTTCAAAGTTACAACGGGACTGAAAAAGGGACTTACGACCGTTTTTCACACTTACGACCATTGCAGCATCCCCATGGTCACATTGATCAAAATATTCAGACGCTTGGCAACTGACTCCTATTTATGACGGTTGCAGTCTCCAAGGGTCATGTGATCCCACATTTTCCGACCTTCTGACAAAGCGGAAGGCAGATTCACCTAACCACCGTGTGCCTAGCTTAACACTGGCAGTGAGTCACTTGACCGCTGTGGCAAGGAAGGACATAAAACGAGGCAAAACTCACTTTGATGATTGTCTTGCTTAGTGATGGAAATTTTGGGCTCAATTGTGGTCATAAGTCAAGGACCACCTACATCAGGGCTATAAGCACTTCAAAAGGTTGTTAAATGAATGATCAGAAATGCAGAATAGAATAGAATGGAATGGAATAAAATTAGGAATAGAATTAAGAATAGAAGAGAAAAGAGAAGAGAAGAGAAGAGAAGAGAAGAGAAGAGAAGAGAAGAGAAGAGAAGAGAAGAGAAGAATTGGAATGGAATGGAATGGAATAAATAGAATAGAATAGAATAGAATAGAATAGAATAGAATAGAATAGAATAGAATAGAATAGAATAGCAATAAGAATTGGAATGGAATGGAATAGCAATAAGAAATGGAATGGAATGGAATGGAATGGAATAGAATAGAATAGAATAGAATAGAATAGAATAGAATAGAATAATAGAATAGAATAGAATAGAATAGAATAGAATAGAATAGAATAGAATAGAATAGAATAGAATAAACTTTATTGTCACTTTGGATGTACACTAATCGGCAACATTAAAATGAAATTTCATTGCATACAGCTCTCACCACCTCCAATGTACACTACATAAATATGACAAAATAAAGAAATAAATACAACATTACGCATATACCCACATACATTATATGACACAGAGAAAGAACACAGTCTAATTCGGATGTATCCATGTACTCCCTGTATATTCGGTTCTTATATGAGTCTGAGAGTTGTGAGAAAAAATGAAATCCAGCATCACAGGTCCTTCTTTACATTGGCACCTTAGGCATTAATATCGCCTTCTCCTGCAGGCCAGGCTTCCCTTTGCATTTTTTAAATTAAATTTAATTTATTTGTATCCGGCCTTTATTTATTTCAGAGTTGGCTTTTTACGGTCCTATTTGTGCCTCTGTATCCACGCTGCTGGTTATTTATTCCTGCATTACGCTTTGTTTAAAATCCCTCTCTTTTTATTTGGGCTCGGCTGTTTATCCTGGCTTGTTTTGATGGAGCGCCGTTTCCATGAGATCATCATAGGGGCAAGTGGGTGGGCTGCCGATATTTCAATCGGATAAATAAATAAGAAAAATAGGCCTCTAATTCTTATCTTTACCCTTTTTTCCTTTGGTTTATCCACTTATACCATCTATTCCATACTATAAAATACTTTGAGTCTTCCTTATCTTTTAATTCTAGAGTTAACTTGTCCATTTCTGCGCATGTATAAATTTTTTGTATTACTTCCTGATCTGTTGGCATACGATCTGTTTTCCACAATTGTGCTATAGCCCAAAAAAAAAAAAAAATGCACCGTCAGTTAGATAGAAAAGGTAAATAAGTCACTATTTGTAGATTTGTATATATGCATTTATATAATTATATGTACTTAGTTTGTTAATGTAATTATGGATTGAAAATGTAAATTTTAAGAGAGAGAAAATTTGTATATTCTCTCTTTTCGTTTTTGTTTGTTAATATTTTTAAATTCAATAAAGTTTGTTTTTAAACTTAAAAAAAAAAAAAAGAAAGAGAGAAAAGAAAAATAGGCCTCCGGGGGGCCAGGCCTACCACAGTTTATACGCCTAGAAAGTGTTATTTTTTAAAAAGGGGATCCATCCATTCTTCCACTTTGGAGTAACAGGCTTTGTAATAAAGGCAGTCCTCGACTTACGACCATAATTGAGCCTCAAATTTCTGTGAGAAATTTGTTATAAATACGTTTTGGCCCATTTTACATCATTTTCCTGCCACAGTTGCTACTGCGGTGGTGGCGCAGTGGTTACAATGCAGTGTTGCAGGTTGACTCTGCTCTCTGTCAGGAGTTCGATCTTGACTGGCTGAAGGTGGACTCAGCCATCCATCCTTCCAAGGTCGGTAAAGTGAGGACCCAGATGGTTGGGGGGCAAGAGGCTGACTCTGTAAACCGCTTAGAGAGGGCGGTAAAGCACCGTGAAGCGGTATATAAGTCTAAGTGCTATTGCTATTTTTTTCCTCTTTCTCACTAAGTGAATCATGTGGTCGTTAAGTGTATCACCTCAGTTGTTAAGTGAACTATCTGGTTGTTAAGGAAATCACCACAGTTGTTAAGTGAATCAAGTGGCTGTTAAGTGAATCACATAGTGTAAAGCAAATCGCTGCCACTGTTAAGTGAATCATGTGGTCATTAAATGAATCACTGTAGTTGTTAAATGAGCTATCCAGTTGTTAAGCAAATCACTGCAGTTGTTAAGTGAATCAAGTGGCTGTTAAGTGAATCACATAGTTGTAAAGCAAATCGCTGCCACTGTTAAGTGCATCATGTGGTCGTTAAGTGAAACATTGCAGTTGTTAAGTGAATCATGTGGTTGTTAAATGAATCATATAGTTTTAAAGCAAATCTCAGCAGTTGTTAAGTACATCATGTGGTTGTTAAATGAATCACTGCAGTTGTTAAGTGAGCTATCCGGTTGTTAAGCAAATCACCGCAGCTGTTCAGTGAATCAAGTGGCTGTTAAGTGAATCACATAGTTGTAAAGCAAATTTCTGCCATTGTTAAGTGAATCATGTGGTTGTTAAATGAATCACATAGCTGTTAAGCAAATTACTGTGGTTGTTAAGTGAAACATGTGGCTGTTAAGTGAATCCATCTTCCTCCTCTGGACTTTGCTTGTCAGAGGCGAGGGAAGGTTGCAAATGGGCAATCCTATGACCCTGGGAACTCACAACCACCAAAAATGAATGCCGGTTGACAAACGCCTGAATTTTGATCATGTGACTATGGGAACACTGGGATGGGTTATAAGGGTGAGGACCAGGGGTGAAATGCTCCCGGTTCGGACCTGATCCGGTAGCGATGGTGGCGGGTGGTTCGGAGAACCGGAAGCAAAAATCCCTGCGGGCCCCCCCAAATTTTAAAAGCATTTTTCCCACAACCTCTTCCGACCAAAAAATGCTTTTAAAAGTAAAAAAAAAAAAAAAGCCTCTGATGATCGGGCGGCTCAGCTGGGATCGTCAGAGGCTTTTCAAAGCATTTTTTTCTGCAACCTCTTGGCCGAAGAGGTGGTAAAAAAAAATGCTTTGAAAAGTCTCTGACGATCCCAGCTGAGTTGCCTGATCGGCAAAGGCTTTTCAAAGCATTAGAAAAAATGCTTTGAAAAGTTAAAAAAAAAAAAAAAAGTTGGCCACGCCCACCCAGCCACATTAACCCTCCCCACACACACCAAACCACGCCCACAGAACCAGTAGTAACAAATTTTACATTTCACCCCTGGTGAGGACTGGTCATATAAGTCACTTTTGTCAGTGCCGCTGTAACTTCAAACAGTTACTAAACAAATGGTTGCAAGTCTATAACACCTACTATACCTGTACAATGGAAGCCACACCTCCACCGCACCCCCCAATGCATTGCCCAGAAAGAAAGGCAGGCTGAAATCTCACAGGTATAGCCAGCAGCTTAGCTTTTTGAATCAGTTAGACAGTTCTAACATTGTTGTGTTTTTCAACAGCTGAAAATTTATCTTCTTTGCATCTGGACTTGGGAAGCGAGGGGAGGTTTATTTATTTCTTAGATTTTTTTTTTTAAATCCCACCTTTATTACTTTATAAGTAATAAATAAATTGCCCTTTCCGTGATGTCCCACTGCTTGGAAGCGGTGCGGGTTTGGATGGGGAGGAACAGACTTAGACTCAACCCTTCCAAGACTGAGTGGCTGTGGATCCCGGGATCTGGAGGTTCCATCTTTAATGATCGGGGGAGAAACTCTTGCTCCCTCCGATAGGGTCCGCAACTTGGATGTCCTCCTGGATTCTCGGCTGTCCTTAGAGGACCATCTGACGGCCGTAACCAGGAGGGCCTTCACACAGGTGTGTCTTGTGTGCCGGTTGCGCCCTTTTCTAGACCGGGATGCCCTCGCCACGGTCACTCATGCCCTCGTTACCTCTAGGTTGGACTACTGTAACACCCTCTACATGGGGCTGCCCTTGGGATGCGTCCGGAGGCTCCAGCTAGTCCAGAACGCAGCCGCGCGGGTAGTTACGGGGGCGTCTAGATACTCCCGTGTAACATCTCTCCTACGTGAGCTGCACTGGCTGCCGGTGGCACTCCGGATACATTTCAAGGTGCTGGTGCTCACCTATAAAGCCCTTCATGGCTTAGGCCCGGGGTACTTGCAGGACCATCTCCAGCCGCTCTCCCACCGTCCTGTGCGCTCTCACAGAGTCGGCCTCCTCAGGGTGCCGTCAGCCAAACAATGTCGGCTGACGACCCCCAGGAGGAGAGCGTTCTCTGTGGGAGCCCCGACCCTCTGGAATGGATTGCCCACCGAGCTCAGGACAGCCCCCGACCTTCTTTCCTTCGGTCGTGAGCTGAAGATGTGGCTCTTCCGTCAACTCAACTGATCCGCTTGGGGGTACACTGTCATAATTTTAAACTGTTTTAATAGGGTTGCTGATTTTAATTTTATTTCATTGTGATTTGTATTGGAATTTGTCATTTTGTAAGCCGCCTTGAGTCCCCAGGGAGAAAGGCGGCATATAAATCGCAATAATAAATAAATAAATAAATAAGTCATTCAAGGCAGAAAGGACAGACAGGATAGTCCTTCTTCCTTCTCTTATTTCCCCCCACAACAACCTTGTGAGGTAGATTGCACTGAGAGAGTGACTTGGCCCAGTGTCGCCTAGCTGGTTTTCATGGCTAAGGCGGGACTAGAGCTCACTGTCACCTGATGATTGGTCCAAAGTCACCCAGACAGCTTTCATGCCTGGCAGAACTAGAACTCACTGACTCCTGGTGATTGGCCCAAAGTCACCCAGCTGGTTTTCATGGCTAAGGCGGGACTAGAGCTCACTGTCACCTGATGATTGGTCCAAAGTCACCCAGACAGCTTTCATGCCTGGCAGAACTAGAACTCACTGACTCCTGGTGATTGGCCCAAAGTCACCCAGCTGGTTTTCATGGCTAAGGCGGGACTAGAGCTCACTGTCACCTGATGATTGGTCCAAAGTCACCCAGACAGCTTTCATGCCTGGCAGAACTAGAACTCACTGTCTCCTGGTGATTGGCCAAAAGTCACCCAGCCAGCATTCATGCCTAAGGCGGGACTAGAACTCGCAGTCTCCTGTTGATTGGTCCAAAATCACCCACTGTTAAGATTTCCAACTCAAACCAGGGACCAAAGCTTTTGATTTTCTTTCATTATGTTACTTGATTGATTTTCAAAAATACAAGATTTTAAGTGCAGAAGAATTTTTTTTTTTTTTTAAAAAGATGAATTATAATCACGGCTGTTATTTATACTTATTGGGTTTTTATTGTTTTTATTGTTTTAAATCATTTTAGAATTGTAAGCCAGGCAGAATCACTTCATTTAGTGCGGTGGCTACAGAAATTGAGTAAACATATAAATAAAAATATATAAAATAAAAATTGGGAAAAGGGAAGCTAGACATGCAGAAATAAATTGAAAAGGAAGAGTAAGATAGAGGAAAAAAAAGAATCACGTGACTTCTTTCTTACAGGTATGCATAAGAAATAAATCAATCATTAAATTAAATTCTTACTCTAGTATTAATCAAAAGTCTTTTGAGTGTCTTTAAAGCTGCTTCTCTTTCTTGTACAAGAGAAATTTCCTGACAGAACAATTAATCAGTTGGAACGATTTCTCTTCCAGAAGTTGTGTTTTTGAAGAAGAGATTAGACATCCATTTGTCCAGAATGATGTAGGGTAGGACAAGAAGACCTCCAAAGTCCCTTCCAACTCTGTTGTTCTATTATACAAGAAAACAAATTCATTTTCCTTTTGGAATAGAAAACATCATGTGTCAGTTTTCTAGATTTAACCATTCTGCATCCCAACACTGGCGGCGCAGCAAGAGATCTTCGGGTCTTTCCTGTGAATGCGCGCATGTCTGTGTATGCACCATTTGTTCACACACACTTCTCAGTTTGGGTGTGCGCGCATGCGCAGTTTGGGCACTCAGTGACTATAAGGTTCACCATCACTGGTCTAGACCAGTAGGGGTGAAATCCAGCAGGTTTCGGAGAACTGGTAGCAGAAATTTTGAGTAGTTTGGAGAACCGGCAAATACCACCTCTGACTGGCCCTAGAGTGGGGTGGGAATGGAGATTTTGCAATATCCTTCCCCTGGAGTGGGGAGGGAATGGGGATTTTGCAGTATCCTTCCCCTGCCACGCCCGCCAAGCCAAGCCACGCCCACAGAACCGGTAGTAAAAAAAAAATTGGATTTCACCACTAGTCTAGACCCTTATCTAAAATGGTATAGGTCAGTGACGGCTAACCTTTTTGCCATCATGTGCCAATAGTGGGGGACAGGGGGAGGTGTTGGGTGCACACATGCCCACATCCATAAGTCTATGCGCTCTGCCCCCACGCATGTTTGCGCGACCCCCCCCGTGCTTCCCCTGCTTTTGGCATATGATGGCAGTGGGCCAGGTAGGCCCATTTTTCGCCTTCCCCAGGCTCCAGAGCCTTTCTAGGAGCCTGGGGAGGGTGAAAACTGCCTCCCCCCTCCCCCCAGAGGCCCTCCGGAGGCCGGAAACAGCCTGTTTGTCGACTTCCAGTAGGCCCAGAAGGCCTGAAAATCAGCTGACTGGCGTATGCATGTGCACCAGAGCTGATATCGCGTGCCCACTGATATGGCGCTAGGTTATGCCATAGGTTCGCTATCACAGGTATAGGTCTAAGCTTTTCCGGACCAAGTCCCCACAGCGCGCACGCATATGCACAAATGCATGCGCACACGCCCCAACCCAGTGGTGGGTTCCTCCCGGTTCGGTCCGGTTCGGCCGAGCCGGGTAGCGGTGACGATATGAAGTCACTGAACGGGTTCTCCCCCCCCCGCCCTCTCACCCCCCCACCCCCCCACGTTATTCTTACCTTTTATTTGGTCCCACCCCCAATCTATTGCTGCCTCCTGAGTCCCAGCTGATGACTAGAGGGAAAAAACCTGTTTAAACTCTTGCCGTGGGGCTTCAAAGGGCCGCCCTACAGCTGATCAGTGTTAAAAGCAAACAAATGAGTCGGGTCGTAAGGGCGAGGACTGGTTGTAAGTGCGAGGACCTTCCAGAAATGACTCTGACCAGCTAGCCACGCCCACCTAGTCACATGACCTCCAAGCCACACCCACAAAATAAGCCACACCCACAGAACCGGTAGTAAAAAATTTAGAACCCACCCCTGGCCCAACCCCCCAAAATGCAATGAACATGCAGCCCCCTGCATGTGCCCTGTCCCCCGCGCATACTCACGCGCCCCCCACATGTGCCCTGCCACTCATGCATGCATGGCAGAGACTTGAAGACCAGCTGGCCGGCGAGAAGCACACGCACATACATGAAAGAGCTGAGCTGGGGCGACGACTCGCGTCCCCATAGAGAGGGCGCTGCATGCCACCTCTGGCACACATGCCATAAGTTTGCCATCATGGCTATAGGTTCTCCTGGTTGAGCAGGGGGCTGGACTAGAAGACCTCGCCCCAAGATCCCTTCCAGCTCATTCAAAAAGAATAAGCTTTTTGGAAAAAGAGCCTTGGTGGCGCAGCAGACTAAAGTGCTGTTAAGTAGCACCAGCTGCCTGCAATTACTGCAAGTTCGAATCTCACCAGGCTCAAGGTTGACTCAGCCTTCCATCCTTCTGAGGTAGGTAAAATGAGGACCCGGATTGTGGGGGCAATAAGCTGACTTTGTATAAAAAAGAACACCACTTGGGGGGGAGGGCGAAAGCCCTACTAAGCAGGTATATACAAAAATATGAAGGCTATTGCTTAAATCATTGTAAGCCGCCCTGAGTCTCCGGAGAAGGGCGGCATATAAATCGAACCAATTAAATAAATAAATAAATAAATAAATAAATAAATAAATAAATAAATAAATAAATAAATAAATAAATAAATTCTATTCTAAGCATCTCTTTTTGCTGGGTGGAATCTGGACAACAGCAAATCGATGGATTTCTATTTGGCTTTCTCACTTTCAGGAAATGCTCCAGGACAAAAGCTTGTCGGATGTGGAGGATGGGTTTGTGGTGCCTCAGGGCCCTGCCCATGCTGAAACCACCGGAGGGTCTCCAGTTCTTGGGGTCGCAGGAGTCAGCAACACACCCCTGAACAGTCCTCAGGTCCCGGATGCAGAACAGGTAAGCCTTTTTGCAAATGAGAAACAATTTACGGAAGATTCTCAAGTTGGGACACTTTAAGAGATGTGGACTTCAACTCCCAGAATTCCCTAGCCAGCCATCAAGCGAGAAGACTATCCTAGGCCAGTGTTTCTCAAACTTGACCACTTTAAGATGTGTGGACTTCAATTCCCAGAATTCTCCAGCCAAAATTCTGGAAGTTGGAGTCTACACATGTTAAAGTTTCTGGCTGGGGAATTCTGGGAGTTGAAGTCCATAGTTCTTAATGTTTCTGGCTAGGGAATTCTGGGAGTTGAAGTCCATAGTTCTTAGTTTCTGGCTGGGGAATTCTGGGAGTTGAAGTCCATAATTCTTAGTTTCTGGCTGGGGAATTCTGGGAATTGAAGTCCATAATTCTTAAAGGTTCTGGCTGGGGAATTCTGGGAGTTGAAGTCCATAATTCTTAAAGGTTCTGGCTGGGGAATTCTGGGACTTGAAGTCCATAATTCTTAAAGTTTCTGGCTGGGGAATTCTGGGAATTGAAGTCCATAATTCTTAAAGTTTCTGGCTGGGGAATTCTGGGAGTTGAAGTCCATAATTCTTAAAGTGGTCAAGGTTTTAGACACCCCTGGTCTAAAGACAATGTTTTTCAACTTCGATCACTTTAAGATGAGTGGACTTCAATTCCCAGAATTCCCCAACCACATGGGCCTTGACTAATTAATGTTGAATTAATTAACAGGTAGTCCTCGACTTACGACCACAATTGAGCCCAAAATTTCGGTTTTGCTAAGCAAGATAGTGGTTTTGCCCCATTTTATGACCTTCATTCCAATAATTGTTAAGTGAATCACTGCAGTTGTTCAGTTAGTAACACGGTTGAATCTGGCTTCCCCATTGACTTTGCTTGTCAGAAGGTTGTATAAGAGAATCATGTGAGCCCGGAATACTGCGACCGTCATAAATACGAACCAGTTGCCAAGCGTATGAATTTTGATCCCGTGACCACGGGGATGGTGCAACGGCTGTAAGTGTGAAAAAACGGTCACAAGTCGCTTCTTTCAGTGCCGTCGTAACTTCCAACGGTCACGAAATGTATGGTTGTAAGTTGAGGATTATCTGTATGACTTTTTTTCCCCTGCCAAAGCCAATTAGAACTCCTCGCTCTTCTATTAGAGAAAATAGAATAGAATAGAATAGAATAGAATAGAATAGAATAGAATAGAATAGAATAGAATAGAATATTGGAATGAAGAATAGAATAGAATAGAATAGAATAGAATAGAATAGAATAGAATAGAATAGAATGGGATAGAGGATAGGATAGGATAGGATAGGATAGGATAGGATAGGATAGAATAGATTGAATAGAATAGAATAGAAAAAGAAAGATAATAGAATAAGAAATAGAAGAGAAGAGAAGAGAATAAGAAAGAGAATAGAATAGAATAAGAAAGAGAATAGAATAAGAAAGAATAGAATAGAATAGAATAGAATAGAATAGAATAGAATAGAATAGAATAGAATAGAATAGAATAGAATAGAATAGAATAGAATTTTTTATTGGCCAAGTGTGATTGGACACACAAGGAATTTGTCTTTGGTGCCTATGCTCTCAGTGTACATAAAAGAAAAGATAAAATATAACTGTCTCCTTCCACATTCCAGCAACTCATCTCCCTTTTATTTTTTGTTCTTTCTTGATGTATTGGAAGACCATTGAGAATATCAAGGTGTATTTGCACGAAAAAGAGCTATGGAAGAAATTTCATGAAGCCGGGACTGAGATGATCATAACTAAAGCTGGGAGGTAAGCTTGCTTTTGCAACCATCAGTTTCAATACATACATACATTGTTGTTGTTGTTAGTTGCAAAATTGTGTCCCACCCATCGTAACCCCATGGACAACGTTCCTCCAGGCCTTCCTGTCCTCTACCATCCTCTGGAATCCATTTAAGTTCACGCTGACTGCTTCAGTGACTCCATCCAGCCACCTCGTTCTCTGCTGTCCCCTTCTTCTCCTTTTGCCCTCAATCTTTCCCAGCATGAGGCTCTTCTCCAATGAGTCCTTCCTTCTCATTAGGTAGTCACAATATTTGAGTTTCCTCTTCAGGATCTGGCCTTCTCAAGAGCAGTCAGGGTTGATCTCCTCTAGGACTGACCGGATGGATCGCCTTGCAGTCCAAGGGACTCGCAGGAGTCTCCTCCAGCACCATCGTTCAAAGGCCTCCATTCTTTTGGCGCTCAGCCTTCCTTATGGTCCAAAAACATACATACATACACACAAACTTACCTACACACGTGCATACATAATTAGGTAATTAATTTGCAAAATGTGGATGCTGGAACTATCTGGAAACCTTGGCCAGGTATGACTGTAGAATTCCTTTTTCTGGATTTTTAATTTTTAATTTTAATTCTGCATTATTATTTTTATAAATAATTTAAGACGGCATAAATATCTAATCCTCCTTCCACTTCCTAATTTCCCCACAACAACCCTGTGTGTGTGGTGAGTTGAGCTGAGACAGAGGGACTGGCTCAAAGTAACCCAGTAACTTTCATGCCTAAAATGGAACTAGAACTCACTATCTCCTGGTTGATTGGCCCAAAGTCACCCAGCAGCTGTCATGCTTAAGGTGGGATTAGAATTCAAGATCTCCTGGTGATTGACCCATAATCATCTAACTGGCTTTCATGTCTAAGACGGAACTAGAATTCACCATCTCTGGGTGATGGGCGCAAAGTCGCCCAGTTGGCTTTCATCCCTAAAGCAGGACTAGAACTCACCCTCTCCTGAGTTTCTAGCCAGGAGACCAAACTGACTTTCACTGCACTTTGCATTTCATCTCCAAAAGAAGGGAGCTGGCCCGTCCAGGATGACAACTCTTTGCAGATTTGCACGTATGACATTTCAGAAGAAAGCAACTTTATCAGGAAGATAAGGCAGGAAAAGAAGGACACTTCTCGGGAAGGGTTGAAGGAGACCCAGCTTGGCTGAATTATAAGATTGTGGCACGATCAAAACGAGGTTGCCTGATGTAATAAAACTGCCTTCCAGTCACTGCTGGCCAACTAACCCTCACTTTGCAAAGCAGAGTAAGGGAATAACAGAAGAAGCATGCTATTCTTGTCTGCTGTTTGCACAAGGCAAGAAGAAAGCAGGTCTATAAATTAGCCAGGATTTATTGCTAACATCTACTTACCGACTCCCTTGTAGATCCAGGGGGGAAAAAAAAAAAAAACCCATCAGAACCTGCTTACAATGGGCAGGATCCGTTTGCCAAGAATGCGTGATTTATAAAGTGGAAACATCTTTAAAATGCTCTCGCTATCTTTCCGATGTTTGTGGCTGTTTTAGTTACAGGAGGGGGAGAAGCAGAGAGATTATTTCATATTAAGATCATCAAAAGATTTGGTGGGGGAAAAAAAAAGGGAGTTTATATTAACCAAGTTCCCTGAACTTTACATAAAACGAGGTGACTTCTTGGCGGATAAAAGACAAGAGAGCCACAGTTATACAAGACGGAGAATGTTTCCAAGCATAAATCTACGCGCTTTTCGAGTTTCAGGATTTTATTATGACTTTATCTTGGCACACAGAGTAGCTTTTTTTTGGGGAAAAAAATATTTATTTATTTGGGAAATAGGCCATGAGTTAAGCCTTCGACCCGCCAGGTTTTTTTGGAGACCTTTAAATGATTCTAGGATTGAATGAACTGGTTCATGTGTGAAAAAGAACACGGAACAACAATAACAATCATAATTATTATTATTTTTTTAACATTTTGATTTATATGCCGCCCTTCTCCGGAGACTCAGGGCGGCTTACAGTGCGTTAAGCAATAGCCTTCATACTTTTGTATATTTTTACAAAGTCAGCTTATTGCCCCCACGAACTGGGTCCTCAATTTACCTACCTTAGAAAGGATGGAAGGCTGAGTCAACCTTGAGCCTGGTGAGATTCGAACTTACTAATTGCAGACAGCTGGAGTTAAATTACAGTGCATTAGTCTGCTGAGCTATCCAGGCTCAGAATATAATATAATAATTAAGAATATAATTCTTAATATTTCAAGTTCTTGCACAACTGTTGCTTAGCTCTTCAAACCAAACGTATGGAGAGAATCAAAGCTTCATCATTAAATATCAGCTCATCAGGATTTGTACATTACAGGACTTGCAAACATTCATTTAGTGATTATTCAAAGTTACAACGGCACTGAAAAAAATGTGATTTACAACTCTTGTTCACATTTAGGACCCTCGCAACATTTTTGTGATCACATGATCAAATTTTGGATACTTGACAACCGACTCGCATTTATGACCGTTGCAGTGTCCCGGGGTCATGTGATCCCCTTTTGCGACCTTCTGACAAGCAAAATCAACGAGGAAACCAGATTCTCTTAACAACAGTGTTACTAGTTGAAGAACTGCGGTGATTGACTTGAAAGTTCGTAAAGCTGGGACAAAACTCACTTAACAATTGTCTTGCTCAGCAACCAAAATGGTGGCTGCAATTGTGGCCGTATGTTGTGGGCTACCTGTATGTTGAACCTGTTGTGGTCCGCCAGCAGCCTGCTGAGCTAGCAGCAGAGTTGGACAGCGATGAGGCTGAGGAAGAACATGGGCCAGTCCTGGAGGCTGGGGAAGGTCTCGATGAGGGCTCTGCGTCGGAGGAAGAGATGGGGCCGGGGGCCATCGGGAGGTGATGTGCAGACTCCGGAGCCTCCAGAGGCTGACAGCAGAGAGGCAGAGGAACAGGAGGAGCCTGTTCCTAGTGCACGTATGAGAAGAGCTGCCAGAAGGCAGGAGCAGCTAAAGCAAACAGGACAACTCAGGAGTAAGGCCAAGAGATGATTGGCCCCCTCCCATAAGGCTTAAAAGACCAGCAATGGCTCTTGGGCTCTTTGTTGGAAAACAATGTTGATAGATTTGTTTCTTGTCTTGCTGCATTTATTTCTTGTTGGCATCTTCTGCTTCTGAACTTTTGCCAAGAAAAGCCTTTGGCAGGTTGCCTAATTAGACCAAGGCTGGTGATAAGGCTGAAGGATTGTGTTATGAAGAATTTGTTTTGAATTAGTTTGGACTACGCTGAGAATGAGTTAATTCTCAGCTGTTCTAATAAAGTCTGTTTGTTTAGAATTGATTGCGTCTGATAATAGTACCTACTTGGGCCTGGGGTCACAACAGAACCATCTTCTGATCTGCTTTTGGCTTAAGGTAATTGGACCGAAGAAGCTAAGATTTGTAATTATGGTTAGTGATGGCTTTGCAAATGCCAGATTGCTTTCACTGCTTTCAATCTTGTTTCATCATGGTTTGTTTTATGCATTGGGATTGAGGCAGTAGATATAAAGATCATAAGATAGGATGACTTTGCCCATTGGCAAGACTCATCATCTTCTTTTAATAACCCCATAATAATCCCTTGCGGGGTGGAGACTGGGCACCTGAATGGAGCTGAGTGTTTTACTGGCCGGATGCCTTTCCTGTTGCCATTGCAGAGTTGTATTCAGCAGATATATTCTCATTGTGCCCAGAGAGAGAAATATCTGCCTCTACCTAGGATCGAACTCACAGCCTCCTGATTGTGAGGAGAGAGCCTCCGCCTCTAAACCACCGCACCACTCTTGCTCATTGGCAAGATTAACCTTGATTAACGGTGGCAGTGCCCCCTGGGTCTTCTTTTTCTGACAAGCAAAATCCATGGGGATGCCCAGATGCACTTAACAACGGTGTCACTACCTTGTCAACGGCAACGATTCGCTTAGCAAACGTACCATGTAAATGTAAAAATGGGGCAAAACTCACTTGACGACTGTCTTGCTCAGCAACATAAATGATGGGCTCGATTGGGGGCCGTAAGTTGAGGACTACCTGTATAACGGTTAGGAAATTCAGCGGCGTCATTAATCTCGCTCCCACTTCTGTAGGATTTATAAAGCCCTCTTGAAGATTTACCTTTGGCTAAGTGGGAAATCTAATTTTAGCTTTGTTATGCTTTGTGTATTCAAAGTTGGAGGGGAAGACAGGAGAGGTTTTTGCTGGGAGAAGAGGGTCGTCTTAATTTGGAGATTTTGGTTAGGAAGCGAAGAAAAATCAACCAGTCCCTTGGAAGAGGCAAAATGTTGTCTTTAAATTTAACAGCACAGAAAATAGTCTCAACTTACAACCATTCACTTAGTGACTGCTGAAAGTTAGAACGGCGCTGAAAAAAGTGATTTTTCTATTTTTCACACTTGTCATCATTATAGCAGTGGTGAAATCCAAATTTTTTTACTACCGGTTCTGTGGGCGTGGCTTGGTGGGCGTGGTGCAGCTTGGTGGGCGTGGCTTGGTAGGCGTGGCAGGGGAAGGATACTGCAAAATCTCCATTTTTACCCCACTCCTGGAGGGGAAGGATATTGCAAAATCCCCATTCCCTCCCCACTCTGGGGCCAGCCGGAGGGTGGCATTTGCCGTTCTCCAAACTACTCAAAATTTCCGCTACCGGTTCTCCAGAACCTGTCAGAACCTGCTGGATTTCACCCCCTGCATTGCAGCATCCCCATGGACACGTGATCAAAATTCAGAGACCTGGCAGCTGGTTCATAATTGTGATGGGTTGCAATCTCCCGGGATCGTGTGTAATCACCTTCTGCAACCTTCTGACAAGCAAAGTCAAGATCATACCTGGAAGAAATACGGCAACCAATTTTGGTCACCGTACTACAAAAAAAAGATGTTGAGACTTTGGAAAAAGTTCAGAGAAAAGCAACTAAGATAATCAAAGGCCTGAAGACTAAAACATATAAACAACAATTGCTGGAATTGGGTATGTCTGGTTTAATGAAAAGAAGGATTAGGGGAGACATGATAGCAGTCTTCCAATATCTCAGAGGCTACCACAAAGAAGATTTGAGGGTCAACCTATTCTCCAAAGAACCTGAGGGCAGGACAAGAAGCAGCGGATGGAAACTCATCAAGGAGAGAAGCAACCCGGAACTAAGGAGAAACTTCCTGACAGTGAGGACAATTAACCAGTGGAACAGCTTGCCACCAGAAGTTGTGATGCTCCAACACTGGAGCATTCTTCCTTGTCTTCCTTATTCTATTCTGTTCTAATTCCATCACCCTTTCTTCATAGGTTTTTAGCCTCCAGTCCCCTAATCATCTTTGTTGCTCTTCTCTGCACTCTTTCTAGAGTCCTCAAGACTCTAGAAAGTTTTTTTATATGGTGGCGATCAAAACTGGATGCAAATATTCCAAGATTAAGGGGTGGGGGGACGTGATAGCTGTCTTCCAATACTGGAGAAGCTGCCACAAAGAAGAGAGGGTTGACGTCTTCTCCAAAGCACCAGAGGGCAGGACAAGAAACAATGGATGGAAACCAATCAAGGAGAGAAGCAACCCGGAACTAAGGAGAAACTTCCTGACAGTGAGGACAATTAACCAGTGGAACAGCTCGCCACCAGAAGTTGTGAATGCTCCAACACTGGAGGTTTTTTAAGAAGAGGACTGGACAGTTACTTGTCAGAGATGATATAGGTTCTTCTGCTTGATCAGGAGGCTGGACTAGAAGACCTCCAAGGTCCCTTCCAACTGTATTCTATTCTAAATATTCTAAAATCGATGGGGAAACCAGGATTCACTTAACAACCACGTTGCTAATTTAACAACTGCAACGATTCACTTGACAACCGTGGCCAGAAAGGTCGTAAAACGGAGCAAAACTCACTCAAGCGCCGTCTCACTTAGGCAACAGAAATTTTGGGTTCAATTATGGTCGTAAAATCAAGGACTACCTGTAACGTAGACTTTTTTTTCATGGAAAAGGGGAGGAAAAAAAGAGAATGATTTTTTTTAAAGAAACGCCAGAACGGGAAAACGAGTGGTTTTAAATAAAACCTAGAGGGTATGGTCTGTCTCTGCCTCTCCCTCCCTCCACCCTCCCCTGTCTGGAGTTATCTCCAAGTTTAAAAACGGTCCATCTCCATCTAATCGCCCCGGGGCTCCGCCGCCAGATAAATCTCGTCGATCTGTCCGCGGGCTGCGAGTTCCAAGGGTGCTGATGGGTGCCGAAAATGAATTTGGGGCTGACAAATGAACTAAACCCACAGAGAACTCCTCTTGAACCTGCGTTGTTTGTTATTCTGGAGTAAGGATCGGGCCCGGGCTAATCCTGCACTTCAAAGAGGGCCTGTCCACGTTTTGTATATCACACGTCAGAGACGAGCGGCGTGCTATGATAAGCAAAGCTGGCGTAGGAAGAGTGTGATGCCCCTGGGAAACTGAGGGACACGGAACGAAACCTCTTTGATCTCGCTCAAGTATTTTCCATCGGCCCAGATTTTTTTCCTCTGTCATCTCCTTCCCATCTCTCTCTCTCCTCTCTCTCTCTCTCTTCTCTCTCTCTCTCTCTCTCCTCTCTCTCTCTCTCCTCTCTCCCTCTCTCTCTCTTTCTCTCTCTCGCTCTCTCTCTCCCTCTCTTCTCCTCTCCCTCTCTCTCTTTCTCTCTCTCCTCTCTCTCCCCCCCTCTCTCTTTCTCTCTCTCTCTCTTTCTCTCTCTCTCCTCCCTCTCCCCTCTCTCTCTCTTTATCCTCCCTCTCTCTCTCTCTCCCTCTCTCTTCTCTCTCTCCTCTCTCTCTCTCTCCCTCTCTCCTCTCTCTCTCTCTCTCTCCTCTCTCCCTCTCTCCCTCTCTCTTTTATAAAAGAGACTCTTTTGAGACTTGGCATCCATAAACGAATATTTTTGGGGCTGCCTTCAGCTGGGAAGCAGTGCAAGGAAGAGCAACAAAGATGATTAGGGGGCTGGAGGGCTAAAACATACAAAGAACGGTTGCAGGAACTGGGTACGTCTAGTTTAA
The DNA here is from genome assembly GCF_029215685.1 of Pituophis catenifer annectens. Taxonomy (NCBI): domain Eukaryota; kingdom Metazoa; phylum Chordata; class Lepidosauria; order Squamata; family Colubridae; genus Pituophis; species Pituophis catenifer. The sequence continues at coordinate 2,635,036 of NW_027256881.1, forward strand.
TGAAAAGAAGGACTAGAGGAGACATGATAGCAGTCTTCCGATATCTCAAGAGCTGCCCCAAAGAAGAGGGAGTCAAGCTATTCTCCAAAGCACTTGAAGGCAGGACAAGAAGCGATGGGTGGAAATTAATCAAGGATGGAATTAATCGAGGAGAGAAGCAACCTGGAATTAAGGGGAAATTTCCTGACTGTGGAGAACAATTAATCAGTGAACAACTTGCCACTAGAAGTTTCGTGTGCTCTACCACTGGTGGTTTTTAATAAGAGATTGGACAGTTACTTGTCTGAGATGATATAAGTCAGTGATGGCTAACCTTTCCCGGACCGAGTGCCCAAAGTGCGCCCAAACCCCCAAAATGCAATGTCCGCACGGCCCCCTATGCATGCACCCCCCAGCCCACATGCATACATGTGTGCCCCCTGCACGTGCCCCCCCACATGCGCATGTGCCCCCCCTGGATGTGCCCTGCTCCCCTGCGCATGCAACGGCAGAGACCCGAAGACCAGCTGGCTGGCGGGAGGCCTGCGCGCATGTGCGGTGGAGCTGAACTGGGGCAACGGGCTTACGTGCCATCAGAGAGGGAGCTGCATGCCACCTCTGGCACGTGTGCCATAGGTTCGCCATCACGGATAGAGGTTCTCCTGATTGAGCAAGGGGCTGGACTAGAAGATCTCCAAGCTCCCTTCCAGCTGTATTCTGATTCTAAATATTCTAAAGT
>NW_027256881.1:2635853-2640853 GCF_029215685.1 Pituophis catenifer annectens
ACAAGGAATTTGTCTTTGGTGCCTATGCTCTCAGTGTACATAAAAGAAAAGATAAAATATAACTGTCTCCTTCCACATTCCAGCAACTCATCTCCCTTTTATTTTTTGTTCTTTCTTGATGTATTGGAAGACCATTGAGAATATCAAGGTGTATTTGCACGAAAAAGAGCTATGGAAGAAATTTCATGAAGCCGGGACTGAGATGATCATAACTAAAGCTGGGAGGTAAGCTTGCTTTTGCAACCATCAGTTTCAATACATACATACATTGTTGTTGTTGTTAGTTGCAAAATTGTGTCCCACCCATCGTAACCCCATGGACAACGTTCCTCCAGGCCTTCCTGTCCTCTACCATCCTCTGGAATCCATTTAAGTTCACGCTGACTGCTTCAGTGACTCCATCCAGCCACCTCGTTCTCTGCTGTCCCCTTCTTCTCCTTTTGCCCTCAATCTTTCCCAGCATGAGGCTCTTCTCCAATGAGTCCTTCCTTCTCATTAGGTAGTCACAATATTTGAGTTTCCTCTTCAGGATCTGGCCTTCTCAAGAGCAGTCAGGGTTGATCTCCTCTAGGACTGACCGGATGGATCGCCTTGCAGTCCAAGGGACTCGCAGGAGTCTCCTCCAGCACCATCGTTCAAAGGCCTCCATTCTTTTGGCGCTCAGCCTTCCTTATGGTCCAAAAACATACATACATACACACAAACTTACCTACACACGTGCATACATAATTAGGTAATTAATTTGCAAAATGTGGATGCTGGAACTATCTGGAAACCTTGGCCAGGTATGACTGTAGAATTCCTTTTTCTGGATTTTTAATTTTTAATTTTAATTCTGCATTATTATTTTTATAAATAATTTAAGACGGCATAAATATCTAATCCTCCTTCCACTTCCTAATTTCCCCACAACAACCCTGTGTGTGTGGTGAGTTGAGCTGAGACAGAGGGACTGGCTCAAAGTAACCCAGTAACTTTCATGCCTAAAATGGAACTAGAACTCACTATCTCCTGGTTGATTGGCCCAAAGTCACCCAGCAGCTGTCATGCTTAAGGTGGGATTAGAATTCAAGATCTCCTGGTGATTGACCCATAATCATCTAACTGGCTTTCATGTCTAAGACGGAACTAGAATTCACCATCTCTGGGTGATGGGCGCAAAGTCGCCCAGTTGGCTTTCATCCCTAAAGCAGGACTAGAACTCACCCTCTCCTGAGTTTCTAGCCAGGAGACCAAACTGACTTTCACTGCACTTTGCATTTCATCTCCAAAAGAAGGGAGCTGGCCCGTCCAGGATGACAACTCTTTGCAGATTTGCACGTATGACATTTCAGAAGAAAGCAACTTTATCAGGAAGATAAGGCAGGAAAAGAAGGACACTTCTCGGGAAGGGTTGAAGGAGACCCAGCTTGGCTGAATTATAAGATTGTGGCACGATCAAAACGAGGTTGCCTGATGTAATAAAACTGCCTTCCAGTCACTGCTGGCCAACTAACCCTCACTTTGCAAAGCAGAGTAAGGGAATAACAGAAGAAGCATGCTATTCTTGTCTGCTGTTTGCACAAGGCAAGAAGAAAGCAGGTCTATAAATTAGCCAGGATTTATTGCTAACATCTACTTACCGACTCCCTTGTAGATCCAGGGGGGAAAAAAAAAAAAAACCCATCAGAACCTGCTTACAATGGGCAGGATCCGTTTGCCAAGAATGCGTGATTTATAAAGTGGAAACATCTTTAAAATGCTCTCGCTATCTTTCCGATGTTTGTGGCTGTTTTAGTTACAGGAGGGGGAGAAGCAGAGAGATTATTTCATATTAAGATCATCAAAAGATTTGGTGGGGGAAAAAAAAAGGGAGTTTATATTAACCAAGTTCCCTGAACTTTACATAAAACGAGGTGACTTCTTGGCGGATAAAAGACAAGAGAGCCACAGTTATACAAGACGGAGAATGTTTCCAAGCATAAATCTACGCGCTTTTCGAGTTTCAGGATTTTATTATGACTTTATCTTGGCACACAGAGTAGCTTTTTTTTGGGGAAAAAAATATTTATTTATTTGGGAAATAGGCCATGAGTTAAGCCTTCGACCCGCCAGGTTTTTTTGGAGACCTTTAAATGATTCTAGGATTGAATGAACTGGTTCATGTGTGAAAAAGAACACGGAACAACAATAACAATCATAATTATTATTATTTTTTTAACATTTTGATTTATATGCCGCCCTTCTCCGGAGACTCAGGGCGGCTTACAGTGCGTTAAGCAATAGCCTTCATACTTTTGTATATTTTTACAAAGTCAGCTTATTGCCCCCACGAACTGGGTCCTCAATTTACCTACCTTAGAAAGGATGGAAGGCTGAGTCAACCTTGAGCCTGGTGAGATTCGAACTTACTAATTGCAGACAGCTGGAGTTAAATTACAGTGCATTAGTCTGCTGAGCTATCCAGGCTCAGAATATAATATAATAATTAAGAATATAATTCTTAATATTTCAAGTTCTTGCACAACTGTTGCTTAGCTCTTCAAACCAAACGTATGGAGAGAATCAAAGCTTCATCATTAAATATCAGCTCATCAGGATTTGTACATTACAGGACTTGCAAACATTCATTTAGTGATTATTCAAAGTTACAACGGCACTGAAAAAAATGTGATTTACAACTCTTGTTCACATTTAGGACCCTCGCAACATTTTTGTGATCACATGATCAAATTTTGGATACTTGACAACCGACTCGCATTTATGACCGTTGCAGTGTCCCGGGGTCATGTGATCCCCTTTTGCGACCTTCTGACAAGCAAAATCAACGAGGAAACCAGATTCTCTTAACAACAGTGTTACTAGTTGAAGAACTGCGGTGATTGACTTGAAAGTTCGTAAAGCTGGGACAAAACTCACTTAACAATTGTCTTGCTCAGCAACCAAAATGGTGGCTGCAATTGTGGCCGTATGTTGTGGGCTACCTGTATGTTGAACCTGTTGTGGTCCGCCAGCAGCCTGCTGAGCTAGCAGCAGAGTTGGACAGCGATGAGGCTGAGGAAGAACATGGGCCAGTCCTGGAGGCTGGGGAAGGTCTCGATGAGGGCTCTGCGTCGGAGGAAGAGATGGGGCCGGGGCCATCGGGGAGTGATGTGCAGACTCCGGAGCCTCCAGAGGCTGACAGCAGAGAGGCAGAGGAACAGGAGGAGCCTGTTCCTAGTGCACGTATGAGAAGAGCTGCCAGAAGGCAGGAGCAGCTAAAGCAAACAGGACAACTCAGGAGTAAGGCCAAGAGATGATTGGCCCCTCCCATAAGGCTTAAAAGACCAGCAATGGCTCTTGGGCTCTTTGTTGGAAAACAATGTTGATAGATTTGTTTCTTGTCTTGCTGCATTTATTTCTTGTTGGCATCTTCTGCTTCTGAACTTTTGCCAAGAAAAGCCTTTGGCAGGTTGCCTAATTAGACCAAGGCTGGTGATAAGGCTGAAGGATTGTGTTATGAAGAATTTGTTTTGAATTAGTTTGGACTACGCTGAGAATGAGTTAATTCTCAGCTGTTCTAATAAAGTCTGTTTGTTTAGAATTGATTGCGTCTGATAATAGTACCTACTTGGGCCTGGGTCACAACAGAACCATCTTCTGATCTGCTTTTGGCTTAAGGTAATTGGACCGAAGAAGCTAAGATTTGTAATTATGGTTAGTGATGGCTTTGCAAATGCCAGATTGCTTTCACTGCTTTCAATCTTGTTTCATCATGGTTTGTTTTATGCATTGGGATTGAGGCAGTAGATATAAAGATCATAAGATAGGATGACTTTGCCCATTGGCAAGACTCATCATCTTCTTTTAATAACCCCATAATAATCCCTTGCGGGGTGGAGACTGGGCACCTGAATGGAGCTGAGTGTTTACTGGCCGGATGCCTTTCCTGTTGCCATTGCAGAGTTGTATTCAGCAGATATATTCTCATTGTGCCCAGAGAGAGAAATATCTGCCTCTACCTAGGATCGAACTCACAGCCTCCTGATTGTGAGGAGAGAGCTCCGCCTCTAAACCACCGCACCACTCTTGCTCATTGGCAAGATTAACCTTGATTAACGGTGGCAGTGCCCCCTGGGTCTTCTTTTCTGACAAGCAAAATCCATGGGGATGCCCAGATGCACTTAACAACGGTGTCACTACCTTGTCAACGGCAACGATTCGCTTAGCAAACGTACCATGTAAATGTAAAATGGGGCAAAACTCACTTGACGACTGTCTTGCTCAGCAACATAAATGATGGGCTCGATTGGGGGCCGTAAGTTGAGGACTACCTGTATAACGGTTAGGAAATTCAGCGGCGTCATTAATCTCGCTCCCACTTCTGTAGGATTTATAAAGCCCTCTTGAAGATTTACCTTTGGCTAAGTGGAAATCTAATTTTAGCTTTGTTATGCTTTGTGTATTCAAAGTTGGAGGGGAAGACAGGAGAGGTTTTGCTGGGAGGAAGAGGGTCGTCTTAATTTGGAGATTTTGGTTAGGAAGCGAAGAAAAATCAACCAGTCCTTGGAAGAGGCAAAATGTTGTCTTTAAATTTAACAGCACAGAAATAGTCTCAACTTACAACCATTCACTTAGTGACTGCTGAAAGTTAGAACGGCGCTGAAAAAAGTGATTTTTCTATTTTTCACACTTGTCATCATTATAGCAGTGGTGAAATCCAAATTTTTTTACTACCGGTTCTGTGGGCGTGGCTTGGTGGGCGTGGTGCAGCTTGGTGGGCGTGGCTTGGTAGGCGTGGCAGGGGAAGGATACTGCAAAATCTCCATTTTTACCCCACTCCTGGAGGGGAAGGATATTGCAAAATCCCCATTCCCTCCCCACTCTGGGGCCAGCCGGAGGTGGCATTTGCCGGTTCTCCAAACTACTCAAAATTTCCGCTACCGGTTCTCCAGAACCTGTCAGAACCTGCTGGATTTCACCCCTGCATTGCAGCATCCCCATGGACACGTGATCAAAATTCAGAGACCTGGCAGCTGGTT
>NW_027256881.1:2645853-2703353 GCF_029215685.1 Pituophis catenifer annectens
CCTGAGTCTCCGGAGAAGGGCGGCATATAAATCAAATTAAAAAAAGAAAGGAAAACAATCAACCCATGGAACAGAAGTTGCCTTCAGAAGTTGTGGGAGCTTCATCATTGGAGGCTTTCAAGAAGAGACTGGACTGCCATCTGATGGTGTAGGGCAGAGATGTCAAACTCGATTTCATGGAGGGCCATATTTATTTATTTATTGGTTCGATTTATATGCCGCCCTTCTCCGGAGACTCAGGGCGGCTTACAATGCGTTAAGCAATAGCCTTCATACTTTTGTATATACCTCCTTAGTAGGGCTTTTGGCTTTTGGTGTTCTTTTTTATACAAAGTCAGCTTATTGCCCCCACAAACCGGGTCCTCATTTTACCTACCTCGGAAGGATGGAAGGCTGAGTCAACCTTGAGCCTGGTGAGATTTGAACTTGCAGTAATTGCAGGCAGCTGGTGTCACTTAACACCACTTTAATCTGCTGTGCCACCAAGGCTCTTGGTGTTGTGTTTGACACAACATTGGGTCAAACTATTGGGTTTGACACAATATTGTGTCAAACTATTGGGGTTGTCTTTGACCTCGGAGGGCCAGGGTGGGCGTGGATTGGGTGGGCGTGGACAGCATGACATCACTTGTGTTGGGGCAGGGGTGGGCTCTACTTACCTTTACTACCGGTTCACATCGTGCCCGTGTGCGCTCTTCTGCGCATGCGCAGAAGCTTCTGTGCATGCACAGATCACTTCGGGTCAGTGGGCGGAGCCTCCCATCGGTTTTACTACCAGGTTCTATACAAACGATGGAAGGAGTTCTGGAGGAGATTATGCTAGAAATTAGCCAAATAAAATATGCTGGAAGTCAGCCAATAATGTTGGGAGATTGGGAGGAGATAATATTGGGAATAATCTCAAAAGAGTTGATAATTTGGAGAAGAATAATCAATATGTTCTTGTGATAAAACTGTGTAATATGTGGGATATTAAATTGGAAAGTTCAAGATATTTTGATTTGATAAGAAGGATCAAATAATTAAGATGTCGATAAAATTGTGTTTTATAAATTTTAACAAGATGGAGTTGTATTGAAATTGAACTTGATAATCTTGGTGATGAAATTGTAAGGTATATAATTAGAATAAGAGAATAAGAGAATAAGAGACTAGAATATTGTTAATAACTATTTGGATATTGATGAGATATAGATACAGAGATAATGAGTTAAAATTAAATTTGAAGTTAAAACTGTATTGATATATCAGATTTGTTTAGATTAAAATTTAATTTTAATGTTTAATTTAAAATTATTATATTGACAGCCCTGCCTGGCGGAACAACAGGGTCTTCAGTGCGCAGCGGAACACCCGGAGGTCGGAGATCTTATGCATTTCCGGGGGCAGTTCATTCCACAGGGCTGGGGCTCCCACAGAGAAGGCCCTCCCCCTGGGTGTCGCCAGCCAACATAACTTGGCGGATGGCACCCTGAGGAGACCCTCTCTGTGGGAACGGACTGGTCGGTGGGAGGCTATTGGTGGCAGAAGTCGGTCTCGGAGGTACCCGGGTCCTATGCCATGGAGCGCTTTGAAATGGTCATATGTCATAAGAACCGTGGTTGTGCAGCGGTTAGAATGCAGTATTGCAGGCTAACTCTGCCCACAGTCTGGAATTTGATACTCATGGCTCCAAGTTGACTCAGCCTTCCATCCTTTTGAGGTGGGTAAAATGAGGAACCAGATTGTTGGGGGTAAGAGGCTGACTCTGTAAACCGCTTAGAGAGGGCTGTAAAAGCACTATGAAGAGGTATATAAGTCTAAGTGCTATTGCTTGGGAAGGGTAGGGAAGGGAAGGGAAGGGAAGGGAAGGGAAGGAGGGAGGGAGGGAGGAAGGAAGGAAGGAAGGAAGGAAAGAAGGAGGGAGGGAGGGAGGAAGGAAGGAAGGAAGGAGGAAGGAAGGGAGGAAGGAAAGAAGGAGGGAAGGAGGGAGGGAGGGAGGAAGGAAGGAAGAAGGAAGGAAGGAAGGAAAGAGGGAGGGAGGATTTATTCCTCTCTCCCTTCCCCTCCATCTCTCTCTTCCCCTTCCCCTCTTCCTTCCTCTTCCCTTCTTCTCTCCCCCTCTCCCTCCCTCCCCCTTCCTTTCTCTTCCCCTTTTTCTCTGCCCCTTCCCCCTCTTCCTTCCTCTCTCCCTCCCTCTTCCTCTTCCTCTCTCCCCCTTCCCCTTCCTTTCTCCCTTCCCCTTTCCCCTTCCCCTACCCCTTTTTCTCTCCCACTCTTCCTTCTTCTTCCCCTTCCCCCTTTTCTCTCCCTCTTCTCCTTCCCCCCTCTCTCTCCCTCCCTCTTCCTCTTCTTCTCTCCCCCTTCCCTTTTCCTCTTCCCTTTCCCCTTTTTCTCTCCCTCCCTCTTCCTCTTCTTCTCTCCCCCTTCCTCTTTCCCCTTCCCTTTCCCCTTTTTCTCTCCCTCCCTCTTCCTCTTCTTCTCTCCCCCTTCCCCTTCCCCTCTTCCTTTTTCTTCCTTCCCCCTTCCCCCTTTCTTCCCCTCCCTCCCTCCCTCCCAAGTTTTGGGATGCAACTCCCAGCCATGCCAAGAAGCTGAAGATACGTATTTAGTAATAAAATGAAAATGCTGACTCCCCCCATCCTGTTGCTTGGGGTGCCTAAAAATGCATCAGACTCTCAGGATGCTGAAATGGCCATGGAGAGACTGCAGCTGAAAACTGGGGGGGTGGAGGGGGTGGGGCAGGGAGATGGGGAGCCCTCCACGATGCCTTTTTCCCCCCTGGAAAAGGAGGTGAAAATTGGCAGGTGCCTCTAGCCGGTCGACCCATTCTGATTTGTGGCACCCAATGTTATTCAGAGCTGTTACGGGCACAGCTTGCAGCTTAAATGGCACCTCGGAGGAGATGCAAGTTTTTCATTTGTTCTCCAGCAAAGAATTTCAGTTGTATATATTACGGTCGGACTTCGGCTCGCACTATTTATTTTACAGCCCTCTTCTACAGAACATTATTAACTCCAACTTGTCTCTTCTGTATGAAGTCCATATGCCGAAGCTTAATTTTAAATGCCATTAAAAAGCACTTAACATTTAGAATATTTCAAATCTTGGCTCCTTTAGTAGCTTAGATGTCTGAGGGTTTGGATAGGGCCGGGTGGGTAAAAGAGAGAGGAAGCTGTTGTAACGGGGCTCTCATAAATATCCTTGTGCAATCGTCCAGCGCTCTGTTTATAATTGTTCTGAACACACTTTGTGTCTGGCCTGTCTATGTGTGCCTGATTTTAGAAGAGTTTCCTAAAGCTTAGTTTAAAAAAATAACAAAAACGGCAAAGGCGAAGAAATCTTGACCTTAAAAATTAAGTACTGTATTGTCTTTTCTCCACTTTTTTTTCTATTCTGCCTCTTTTCGGGAGGGAGGGGGGGAGATTTACAGATTTAACAGAGTTGGAAGGGACCTTATAGGTCATCTAGTCCACCCCCCCGCCCAAGCAGGAGACCCTACACCACTTCTGACAGATGGCAGTTCAGTCTCCTCTTGAGAGCTTCCAGTGATGAAGCTCCTGCAACTTCCGAAGGCAACTTCTGTTCCATGGATTGATTGTTCTCACTATCAGAAAACTTCTCCTTATTTCCAGGTTGAATCTTTCCTTGTCCAGTTTCCATCCATTATTCCTTGTCTGGCCTCCAGGTGCCTTGGAGAATAGCTTGACCCCCTTCTCTCTGTGCCAGCCCCTCAAATATTAGAAGATGCTGTCATGTCTCCCTGTTCCTTCTCTTCCCTACACTAGCTATGCCCAGTTCCTGCAACTGTTCATTGTATGTTTTAGCGTCCAGTCCAGAGGTGGTATTCAGCAGGTTCTAACCAGTTCTGGAGAACCGGTAGCAGAATTTTTTTAAAAAATCGTTTTTATTCAACGTTTACATCTTTTAAATCTTAGTTACACTTTTACAGCTTTCCAATACCAGCATTTTTAGTAATATCCAATTTATATTTCAGCCAACTATATACATACAATATATTGTTTGTTACATGCTTATTCATATAATCAATACATTTTATATACATACCTGTTACACATTAAATATAACATTTCATTATAATATCTTCTCTTTTGTTATACACTATCCATTAATTTTAGATTCCTTTTCCAGCCAATCATACCATCTGTTCCATGTTTTCTCTCTCGGTAGCAGAAATTTTGAGTAGTTCGGAGAACCGGTAGTAAAAATTCTAATTTTAAGTCCCCTAATCATCCTGGTTGCACTCTTTCTAGAGTCTCAACATCTTTTTTATAGTGTGATGACCGAAACTCGATGCAGTACTCTAGGTGTGGTCTTTCTAAGGCTTTATAGAGTGGCATTAGTACCTCCCTTGATCTTGAAGGGCAAAGATCTCAAACTGCATGCAAAAATTGAAATATGGAAGTGTATTTTTGCAGTTGCGTGTCTAATGGTTTAATAATCGGTCGTTCCTAAAGAAAATCCACCCTGGCTGTTCTTTGGAAGGACAGATCCTGAAGCTGAAATTCAGATACTTTGGCCACCTAATGAGAAGAGAGGACTCAATGGAGAAGACCCTGATGTTGGGAAAGACGGAAGGCAGAAGGAGAAAGGGACGGCAGAGGATGAGATGGTTAGATGGAGTCATCAACACAACAAACATGAATTTGGACAAACTGAGACAGGAGGGCCTGGCATACTATGATCCATGGGGTTGCGAAGAGTCGGACGTGACTTACCGACTGAACAACAAAATCTAATGGGTCTCTCCCACAACTTCTGAAGGCAACTTCTCTTCCATTGGTTGATGATTCTCACTGTCAAGAAACTTTCTCCTTATTTCCTCTCCTTGATTCAGTGTCCATCCATTATTCCTTGTCTGGCCTTCAAGTGCTTTGGAGTCGGACGTGACTTACTGACTGAACAACAAAATCTAATGGGTCTCGAAGCTATGAATAGAAATCAAAGGAAAACCCTTTTTTATGGTTCTCCCTGTGGGAAGAAATGAATCACATAGGAAAGTCTTGGAAACGTACCGATTATCCTCATTTAGTGACAACAATTGGGACTGCCATCTCTGTGGTTAGGCGAAGCGTTTGCTGAGTGAGGAATTCCGTCATTTTGCGATTGTGGCTTTCTTTGTTCCAGTTCTTACGTCCTTTGGAATGATCACCCCAACACTGGGATAATGAACAAGAAGAGAATTAATGTTTGTATTCATCCGAGAGAAAGGGATTGCAAGAGAGTAAGCAGGCACATAACGGGGAATATCGAAAGAACTGCTTTGGTGCCAGCAGCCCCGAGCACACAGCCCAGAGGTGGGCTTCACATAATTTAACAACCAGTTTGCCGCAAAAATGTAAGCGTGCTTACCGCGTGTCCTATTTAACACAGCAAAATAGGACAGCATAATGCCGACTACCAGTTTGCTTGAAGTGGTACGAACCGGCTGACTCCTACCCCTGATACAGCCTGATGTATTTATTTATTTGTTTGTTTGTTTGTTTATATATTTTTGATTTGATTTAATTTGATTTGATTTGAAATATATATATATATGTGTGTGTGTGTGTGTGTGTGTGTGTGTGTATTCTCTCTAGCCAGGTTCCACCTACGTAAACCAAGATATTATGCAGCCCTAGTTCAGTGAAATCACAATTCACTAGTTCACTAGAACTAGGGCTGCATAATATCTTGGTTTACATAGGTGGAACCTGGCTAGAGAGAAATACACATAAAACCTACGAAAAAGAAAGAAAAACATATATATATGTTTCTAGAAGCACGAAGCCGAAAACACCAGCCTGAAGATGACGAATGAGACTTCGTTGAAACATCGCCAAGACACTTCCAATTTTAAGTGGGAGAAAACCCGAATAACCAAAGACCTACATACAAATACCAACGAAAACCTCAGAATATATATATATTTATATATATATATAATATTTATATACAGATAGATAGGGCTGGTAGCTCAGCAGACTAAAAGCATTGTGATTAATACCAGCTGTCTGCAATTACTGTAAGTTCGAATCTCATCAGGCTCAAGGTTGACTCAGCCTTCCATCCTTTCTAAGGTAGGTTAAATGAGGACCCAGTTTGTGGGGGCAATAAGCTGACTTTGTATAAATATAAAAAAGTATGAAGGCTATTGCTTAATGCATTGTAAGCCGCCCTGAGTCTCCGGAGAAGGGCGGCATATAAATCAAATTTAAAAAAAAAAGATAGATATAGATATAGATATAGATATAGATATAGATATAAGATTTATATGGCCACCCATCTAAAGCAACTCTGGGCAGCTTACAACAACTCAAAAACCAATACATAAGCAATATTAACAATTAAAGAAACCCTGTGCTGTAATTGTCTCCCACAGTGGGCTCAGCTACCCTCCTTCCGGTTTTTTACCCATGCAATCCCAGATTCTCGGTAAAAAGCCAGGTCTTAATGGCCTTCTAAAAAGGTAGAAAGGTAAGGGCTCGTCAAATCACCGGGGGGGGGGGGGGGTTGCACAAGGTAGGGACAGCCATGTAAAAGGCATGCTTCTGAGAGCTCACTAGGTGGCAAGATTTCAGAGAGGGGATCTGGAACATGCCTAGCACATCATATCTAGTGAGACGGATATATATTTTTAGGGAAAGATGTCCCTAAGTATCCTGATCCCCTGCTTTGTAGGGCTTTAAAGGTGATATCCAGTACTTTGAATTGCGCCTGAAAGAAACCTGGAAGCCGCTCATACAACAAAGGTATAACATGGCACCCAATATCATGCATTCTGCTATGTTCTGGACCAGTTGTAACTTCCAAGAGGTCTTCAAGGGCGGTGCCATATAAAGTTCATTGCAGTAATCCACAATCCAATGTGGGCCTGCTTACTCTCTTAAAAATCCCTTCCTCTCCAATCTCTCTATTCTGCAAGGGGGAATATAAAAGAAATTATTACACATTGGCATCCTTCAGTCTCAAAAGACTCTGGTATCGTGCTCTGGAAAGAGGTCCTAAAACAGCATCTAGTGTGACTAAAAAGGCCAATTCGAGAGTGGCCATCCCTTCCACACTGAGGGCAGATACATTCTGTCCCCTGCCCAGCCTCCATATTTCGCTGGTTCCGGGACTGCCTTTTTGCCTCGGCCTGCCGAACAAGTGTCTCTTCGAATTGGAGAAGGCCATGCTGCGTCTTTAGCCTCCAAGCTGAACGATCGGAGGTCAAGGTTTCCCAGTTGTTAATGTCCATTCCCAGGGCCTTTAGGTCCCTCTTGCAGATATCCTTATATTGCAGCTGTGGTCTCCCTCTGTTGTGGCTCCGTCCTCCGAGCCTATCTTATCGGAGGAAGAAGGCTCCGAACATGAAGGAGAGGAGACGGCCAGGCCTCCCTCTCCAGGACCCTCCTCTCTGGCAATGCCTCAGGTGTCTCCCGAAGGAGAAGAGATTGGCCAGGAGACAGGTGTTTCCGAGCCGTCGGATAGTGACGAAGAAACATTGTGGTTGGACCCACGCCAGCGTCGGAGAGACAAGCGTGAGCCGCAGAAAAGGAGGTGTGCCAGAAATTAAGCTGAGTCACTGGACCACACCCCACAGGCTATAAAAGGGAGTGTGGTGGCCATTCGGATTCTGTGACGGACAAAGCTAATCTCTGGTGAGGCACTTGCACCTTCGAGTACACCTATTTGCCGTGGATTTAATTACAAACTGGACTATTCAAACTGTGTGTATTTTTGTCTGTGTTATCGGAGTAAAAGCTCTTGGCAGGCAGCCACGGAGTTGCTGCCAAGTTCCTTATCACTGACGTTGTGTGTTTGAAGAGTTTATTTAACCCTCGGCTGGCTGGCTGGTTGGGTGTGTGCATGGTACGGGGACAGAACACCCTCTGAGACGCTTTCCCTGCACTAATTCTCCATCCAGGAGATCTTTCGGAATCCGACCATTGGCCATTCTCACGACATGCCCAAGCCAGCGTAGACGTCGCAGTTTCAATAGTGTATACATGCTAGAAATTCCAGCACGTTCCAAGACTGCGCTATTTGGAACTTCGTCCTGCCAGGTGATGCCAAGAATTCGTCGGATATGAAAGGTGTTCAACTTTCTCTCCTGCCGTGCGTAGAGGGTCCAAGACTCACTGCAGTACAAGAGTGTCCTCAGGACACAGACTCTATAGACCTGGATCTTTGTATGTTCCGTCAGCTTCTTATTAAGCCAAGTTCTCTTTGTAAGTCTGGAAAATAACCGCTTTACCAATACATTTATCCAGCTCAGTATTTAAAGAGAGAGTATCAGAGATAGTTGAGTTGAGGTACACAAAGTCATGGATGGCCTCCAGTTCTTGTGCAGAGATTGTAATACAGGGAGGTGAATCCACGTCCTGATCCAGGACTTGTGTTTTTTTCAGGCTGATTGTTAGTCCAAAAGAAATTATATATTATATAAATTATATTAGGCGGGGGGGGGGAATGCGGGGTGGAGAGAAAGGGTAAAACGGTGACCATAATTGTATAATCAAAGCCCTACTGCTCTTTAATGTGTGTCACATGTGCATTGCACTGAAAAAGGGGTGTGTGGCTTCAGTTGCAGGAGTTTTTTGACTTCCTGCCCCAATGGGCATCTTTACTTCCTAGTAGTTGATATAAAAATTGATGATGCAAAAAATTCTGGGAATGATCATCGGTATGAAGTCACAAAAAGTTGGTCTATAACCCGGTTTGTTTTTCAACGTGTCTAATGTTGATTCTTCTTCTTCTTCTTCTTCTTCTTCTTCTTCTTCTTCTTCTTCTTCTTCTTCTTCTTCTTCTTCTTCTTCTTCTTCTTTTCTTCTTCTTCTTCTTCTTCTTCTTCTTCTTCTTCTTCTTCTTCTCTTTTGCCTTTCTTTTACTTTTTCTTTTCTTCTTCATCTGTTTCTTCTTTTCTTTTACTTTTTCTTCTTTTTTTCTTCATCTGTTTCTTCTCCTTCATCTTTTTCTTCTTTTCTTTTGCTTTTCTTTTACTTTTTCTTCTCTTCTTCATCTGTTTCTTCTTCTACCTTCTTTTCTTCAACTTTTTCTTCTTTTCTTCTTTTTCTTCTTTTCTTCTTCATCTGTTTCTTCTTCTTTTACTTCTTTTCTTCTTCACCTTTTTTCTTTTCTTTTACTTTTACTTTTTCTTCTTTTCTTCTTCATCTGTTTCTTCTTTTTCTTTTTTCTTCTTCTTTTTCTTCTTTTCTTTTGCTTTTTCTTCTTTTCTTCATCTGTTTCTTCATCATCTTTTTCTTTTTTCTTTTTCTTTTCTTTTACTTTTTCTTCTTTTCTTCATGTTTCTTCTACTATCTTTTATTCTTTTCTTCATCTTTTTCTTCTTTTCTTTTTCTTTTCTTCTTCATCTGTTTCTTCTTTTACTTCTTTTCTTCTTCACTTTTTTTCTTTTCTTTTCTTTTTTTATTTTCTTCTTCATCTGTTTCTTCTTCTTCATTTTTTTTCTTTTTCTTTTTCTTCTTTTCTTCATCTGTTTCTTCTTTTCCTTTGCTTTTCTTTTTCTTTTTTCTTTTCTTCATCTGTTTCTTCTTCATCATCTTTTTCTTCTTTTCTTTTGCTTTTCTTTTACTTTTTCTTCTTTTCTTCATCTGTTTCTTCTTCTTCTCCTCCTCCTCCTCCTCTTTCTCCTTTCTCTTCCCTCCTCCCTATTCACATCCTCATCACCTCCTCCTTCCTCTTCTCCTCTTCTCCCTCTCCTCCTCCTCCTCCATCCTCATCTCTTACTCTTACTCTTTTCCCTTCTCCTTCTTCCTCCTCTGCCTCTTCCCCCTTCCCACTCCTTCTTCCCCATTTCCTCCCTCTTTCCTCCCTCCTCCTCCTCCCTCTCCTCTTCCATCCCCATCTCCTCCTCCTCCACCTCCTGTCCCCCTCCTCCTCTCCATTTCTGTCTCCCCCTCTTTCTTCTCCTTTCTTTCATCTTTTCCATAAGGAGGATGTTTCCAAGCTACAAAGTGAAGGTAACTGGGATGAATCCCAAGACGAAGTACATCTTGCTGATCGATATTGTCCCGGCAGACGATCATCGATACAAATTCTGCGACAACAAGTGGTACGTGATCAACGCACGGTGATTTATTGATTTGCTTCTTTATTTTTTTTAATCCCACCTTTATTACTTTTTTATGAATAACTCAAAACAGTGAACACACGCAATACTCCTCCCTCTTCCTATTTCCTCCACAACAACAACCCTGTAAGGTAGGACTGAATTACTCTTGCACTGAAAACAAAAATACCCGACTAATGTCCGCATCTTGCACTTACGACTGTCAGCATCCTCATAGTCACCTGATGAAAATTCGGGCATTTGCCAACCGGCAGGAATTGACGGCCACTGCAGGCTCCAAAGGTCATGTGGTGTGGTCACCATTTGCAGCCTTCCCAGCCGACTACAGGTAGTCCTCGACTTACGACCACAATTGAGCCCAACATTTCTGTTGTGAAGTGAGACATTTCTTAAGTGAGCTTTGTCCCATTTTACGACCTTTCGTGCCACGGTTGTTAAGTGAATCCGGCTTCCCCATTGATTTCGCTTATCAAAAAGTTGCAAAAGGGGATCACATGGCCTTGGGACACAGCAGCGGTCATAAGTATGAACCAGTTGCCAAGCATCTGAGTTTTTCATCGTGGGGCTGCTATAAAGGTCGTAAGTGTGAAAAACGGTCACAAGTCACATTTCCCAGTATCGTCGTAACTTTGAACGTTCACTAAATGAATGGTTGTAAGTTGAGGACTGCCTGTACTGACCGGGGAAGCTGGATTCACTTAACGACCATGCCATTCACTTAACAACTGCAGTGATCTGCTTAACAATCGTGGCAGGAAAGGTTGCAAAATTGACACAACTCCCTTAAGCAACAGAAATTCTGGACCCAATTGTGTTTTGTAAAAGTTGTAAAGGCAAGTCCTCGACTTACGGCCACAACTGAACTCAACTGCTCAGCGAGACTTGTTGTTAAGTGAGCTTTGCCTCACTTTATGATCATTCCTGCCACAGTTGTTAAGTGAATCACTGCAGTTGTTAGTAACCCTGGTTGTTAAGTGAATCTGGTTTCCCCATTGACTTTGCTTGTCTGAAAGTCGCAAACTGGATCACGGGATCCCGGAACACTGCAATTGTTGTAAGTATGAGTCAGTTGCCAAGTGTCTGGATTTTGACCATGTGACCGTGGGAATGCTGCAACAGCCTTAAAAATGGTCATAAGTCGGGGTTTTTTCCCCAGTGCCGTTGTAACTTTGAATGAATGGTTGTAAGTCGGGGACTATTTTGGGGGAAATGTTGCTCCGTATGAAAGTTTTGTACGAAAAAAAAAGGAAGCTGGACTTTTGTCGAGGTTAGCTAGCTAGCCGCCTTGCTGAATTGATAAAGAGAGGCTGGGAAATTTATGGAATATAGAATAACAGAGTTTGGAAGGGACCTTAGAGGTCTTCTAGTCCAACCCTGTGCTTTAATTTAATTTAAGTTCTTGTGTTTTTTTAAAAAGTTTTTTATTTTTTAGACAAACAAACATTTAATACATCAGTTGTCTCTTCTCTGTGACATCTCGGTGTTATCTTCCAAAGTTCTTTCTTTTTCTGTATAGGTGTCATTACTTCTATCTTGATCCTTATCCAGTCCACAATATCAATATCAATTATATCTCTTCTCCAACCAATAATGAAAATCATTCCATATTTTAAAATATTCTGAGTCTTCTCTATCTTTAATCATCAGAGTTAATCTATTCATTTCTACATAATCTAAGATTTTTTTTATTACTTCTTCTTCCAAAGGTATTTCCAAAATTTCCAATTTTGTGCATAAACAATCCTTGCAGCTGTTATTACATGTATTAATTTAAGTTCTTGTATCGTTTTGAACATAGGATGGTGGCAGGAAAAGCTGAACCTGCGATGCCCGGACGGTTATATGTTCACCCTGACTCTCCAGCTACTGGAACTCATTGGATGCGTCAACTTGTGTCTTTCCAGAAGCTAAAACTCACCAACAACCACTTAGATCCCTTCGGACACGTAAGAGAAATTTCCTAACGTTTCTCCTAGCCTCACTCTATAAACACTGCCATCTGATCACCCGTGACTAGAGGAAACTACCAAGGATGTCACCTACCTGGTAATAATGTCCCTGCAAAAATGATATCATTTCCGCCATGCAAATTTAGAGATTTACAGATTAACAGAGCTGGAAGGGGCTTTAAAGGTCATCTAGTCTGACCCCCTGCCCAGTAGGCCCTACACCATTTCTGACAGATGGCAGTCCAGTCTCTTCTTGAAAGCCTCCAGTGATGAAGCTCCCACAACTTCTGAAGGCAACTTCTGTTCCATCGCTTGATTGCTCTCACGGTCAGAAAATTCCTCCTTATTTCCAGGTTGAATCTTTTCTTGATCAGTTTCCATCTATTGTTCCTTATCTGGCCTTCGGGTGCTTTGGAAAATAGCTTGACACCCCCCCCCCTTTCTGGGGCAGCCCCTCAAATATTGGAACTCTGCTATCAATCAGCATAGAGCTGGAAGGGATCTTGGAGATCATCAAGTCCAATCCCCTGCTCAAACAGGAAACCTTACTCTACTTCAGACAAATGGTTGTCCAATCTCTTCTTTAAAACTTCCACTGTTGGAGCATTCACAACTTCTGGTGGCAAGTTGTTCCACTGATTAATTGTTCTCACTGTCAGGAAATTCCTCCTTAGTTCTAAGTTGCTTCTCTCTTTGATTAGTTTCCATCCGTTGCTTCTTGTCCTGCCCTCAGGTGCTTTGGAGAATAGCTTGACTCCCTCTTCTTTGGGGCAGCCCCTGAGATACTGGAAGACTGCTATCATGTCTCCCCTGGTCCTTCTTTTCATTAAACTAGACATACCCAATTCCTGCAACCGTTCTTCATATGTTTTAGCCTCCAATCCCCTACTTTAACTAATCAAATTAATTCTGCCGATTAATTCTTTTGGAGATATTTATAAAACCCAGTAAGGTTCCCCTTGATGAAGGCCCTTTGGGTACCAAATAGGAGAAGATAGAAGATGTTTTAAGTGCTGCACACTTTTCTTTCTTTCTTTTTGGTCAAATCTCGAGCTGCAGCAAAAGAGTTAAAAGTAACCCTCACGCGAGGCTCAGAAAATCCTAGCTTTCCATTCTCCCACAAAGAGGGGAGAGGGTGAGACTTCATCTGGAAAATGTCATCAATAAAAACTGCATTTTGGAAGGTATAGGATGCAGTGGCTTCGGTGGGTAAGGTTATACATTGGAACCAGATTTCAAAAGAAAGTGGGGGGTCCATGGCCGCCCAGGCCACCGCAGCCGAAAATGGAACTTGCGAAGGCCGTGGGCAGCACTCTCAACTCTGTTTTCGCTGACAGACGGTTGCAGGAGGCCGTCACAGCTGAAAATGGAGCTCGGAAACCTGTTTTCACTGACAGAGCGCTCAGGCCACCACAAGAACCCCCCCCCAACACAAGTGACATCGAACTGGCCATGCCCACCCTGGTCCCCCAAGGTCAAACAACCCTGATGCGGCCCTCAATGAAATCGAGTTTGACACCCCTGGGTTACAGTAATAATGGATGCATCATTTAAGGACCAAGTTGGTAGATCATCCTCCTGCCTAAGGTGGGACTAGAACTTGCAGTCTCTTCGTGATTGGTGCAAAGTCACCCAGCCATCTTTCATATCTAAGATAGGACTAGAACTCACCGTCTCCTGGTGATTGGCGCAAAGTCACCCAGCCAGCTTTCATATCTAAGGTAGGACTAGAATTCACCATCTCCTGGTGATTGGCCCAAAGTCAGCCAGCCAGCTCTCATATCTAAGGTAGGACTAGAATTCACCGTCTCCTGGTGATTGGCCCAAAGTCAGCCAGCCAGCTCTCATATCTAAGATAGGACTAGAACTCACCGTCTCCTGGTGATTGGCCCAAAGTCAGCCAGCCAGCTTTCATATCTAAGATAGGACTAGAACTCACCGTCTCCTGGTGATTGGCGCAAAGTCACCTAGCCATCTTTCATATCTAAGATAGGACTAGAACTCACCGTCTCCTGGTGATTGGCCCAAAGTCAGCCAGCCAGCTCTCATATCTAAGATAGGACTAGAACTCACAGTCTCCTGGTGATTGGCCCAAAGTCAGCTAGCCAGCTCTCATATCTAAGATAGGACTAGAACTCACCGTCTCCTGGTGATTGGCCCAAAGTCAGCCAGCCAGCTTTCATATCTAAGATAGGACTAGAACTCACCGTCTCCTGGTGATTGGTCCAAAGTCAGCCAGCCAGCTTTCATACCTAAGGTAGGACTAGAACTCACCGTCTCCTGGTGATTGGCCCAAAGTTACCCAGCCAGCTTTTGTGTCCGAGGCAGGACTAGAACTCATTGTCTCCTGGCTTCTAGCTTGGTGCCTTTACCACTAGACTCAACTGGATTTCAGGGCTGCACCAATCCCAGAGCAACACAATCACCTCTTCGAAATCAAAGCCAACCAACTCAATGGTTTTAAAGTTTTATTTATTTATTTATTTATTAGTTTTATTTTTTTATTTTTATATGCCGCCCTTCTCCGGAGACTCAGGGCGGCTTACAATGCGTTAAGCAACAGCCTTCATACTTTTGTATATTTTTATACAAAGTCAGCTTATTGCCCCCACAAACCGGGTCCTCATTTTACCCACCTTAGAAAGGATGGAAGGCTGAGTCGACCTTGAGCCTGGTGAGAATTGAACTCGCAGTAATTGCAGGCAGCTGGATGTTAAATGCTGCCTTAGTAGGAGGCATTAGCACCATAGCGTTCCAATGATTTCTTTTAGCAGAAGGGTCCACGGAGATTCTCTGTCATCCAAGTCATGGTGGCCTCAAAGGTACTTTTTCAAGAGGCAACTGGACTTTCTTTGTTTTTCTTTGAAGATGTTTCACTTCCCATCCAAGAAGCTTCCTCAGTTCAGCAGAACGACTTCAAGGAAAAAAAAAGGAAGAAAGTCCAATTGCTTCTTTAAAAAGCACCTTCGGGACATTTAGCAGAAGAGGCTTTATTGGTAATTCTCTTTTTTCCTTCTCCTTTTCCTCCCACAGATCATCCTCAATTCCATGCACAAATACCAGCCCAGGCTGCACATTGTGAAAGCGGATGAAAACAACGCATTTGGGTCAAAGAACACAGCTTTTTGCACTCACGTGTTCCCAGAAACCTCTTTTATATCCGTGACATCCTACCAAAATCACAAGGTACATCTGTATTTCTTTTTTTTTGCTTTGTGAATTCGATATATAGAATAATAGAATAACAGAGTTGGAAGGGACCTTGGAGGTCTTCTAGTCCAACCCCCTGCCCAGGCAGGAAACCCTACACCACTTCAGACAAATGGTTATCCAACATCTTCTTAAAAACTTCCAGTGTTGGAGCATTCACAACTTCTGGAGGCAAGTTGTTCCACTGATTAATTGTTCTCACTGTCAGGAAAATAAATGTGATGATGCAAAATAAAAGTGAACAAAGTAAGATTTTTTAGAACGTCTATTAAATCTGAAGCGGTCAATTCTTCTTCATCCCAGCAAGCTCATGTGAATGATCACTCTCAAAAATATAAAGATTTCTTTTTCCACAACTGCCTTGCTTATTTCCACATGTGCAGGCTGTGTGCAGTCCAGAAATTTATCATAGACAGTACAGTATATTCCACCCCCCCCCCCCGCCGTTTCTCCTGATCTTATTTATGCATTGCATTTTTAATGGGATAGTACTGGGACAAAATTAAACGAAAGCAAAAAATTTCTCCCCCCCCTCCCTCTCTGTTGTTCTCTCTCTTTCTCTCCCTCCCTCCCTCCCACTCTCCCCCCCTCCCTCTCTCTAGAGTAGGGTATAAATAAACT
Source organism: Pituophis catenifer annectens (assembly GCF_029215685.1). Classification (NCBI taxonomy): domain Eukaryota; kingdom Metazoa; phylum Chordata; class Lepidosauria; order Squamata; family Colubridae; genus Pituophis; species Pituophis catenifer. The sequence continues at coordinate 2,661,688 of NW_027256881.1, forward strand.
CAAAACTAAATTTCTCCGTGAAATTCAGTTCTTGGTGACTTCATGGAAAAATGGATTTTTTTTTTAATTTGATTTATATGCCGCCCTTCTCCGGAGACTCAGGGCGGCTTACAAAGCGTTAAGCAATAGCCTTCATCCTTTTGTATATTTATACAAAGTCAGCTTATTGCCCCCACAAACTGGGTCCTCATTTAACCTACCTTAGAAAGGATGGAAGGCTGAGTCAACCTTGAGCCTGGTAAGATTCAAACCTGCAGTAATTGCAGGCAGCTGTTTTAATAACAGGGTGTTTTAAACCACTGTACTACCAAGGCTCCTATTTTTGGCAACAATCTGGAGATAATTGCCATTCATTGTTTTGATATTCATTTCAGACTAGGTTACAGCGTTGGGATTTTCTCCTGAGCTTCCCCAACCAATTATTAATCTGGTCTGATTCTGTTTAGGTTTTATTTCCCCCAAAATGTTGAGGATATCAAACCTGCTCTCAAAAGGTTGAAAATTAACTGCCGAATAATCCTAGGATTCTCTGTATTGGGGAACATTCTCCAGAAATTGTTCTATTTATTAGTATTCTTATTCTTTTTAATGTTGTGCACTGCCTAGAATAGTGGTCCTTAATCTTGGTGACTTTAAGACGGGAGGACTTCAACTCCCAGAATCCTTTAGCCCAGCCATCAAGCCAGAAGTCCACTTTAAGCCAGTCTTCCTCAACCTTGGCAAACTTTTTTTTTTTTTTTTAAATTTGATTTATATGCCACCCTTCTCCGGAGACTCAGGGCAGTTTACAATGCGTTAAGCAATAGCCTTGATCCTTTTGTATATTTATACAGCTTAAGTCAGCTTATTGCCCCCACAATCTGGGTCCTCATTTTACCAACCTTAGAAAGGATGGAAGGCTGAGTCAACCTTGAGCCTGGTGAGATTCGAACTTGCAGTAATTGCAGACAGCTGGTGTTAATAAACTTCAGAAATAAAGAACAGAAATTAAATTTTTTAAAAAGGGATGATCAAAGCAAACAATTATAATGAAATAGGGGGGGATTTTATAAAATCAGTGTTGGTGGAAGGCAAAGGGAATAAACCTACTCAAGAATATATGGTGTTTTGGAGGGGATAAGGGCACAGTTGGAATATATGGTATATCTTTTAATTGATAATAAAATATAATATAATATAATATAATATAATATAATATAATATAATAATATAATATAATATAATATAATATAATATAATATAATATAATATAATATAATATAATATAATATAATATAATATAATATAATATAATATAATATAATATAATATAATATAATATAATATAATAATACAATGCAATGCAATGCAATGCAATGCAATAGATGAAGAAATATAAGGGGGAAAAAATGGTCTCCGGGGCGTGGGAGTGCACTGTAATATTTGTTTTGGGTTTTTTTCCTTTTTCCTTTTCTTTTTCCTTTTCTTTTTTGTATTTAGATGTATATGTATTATGTTTGTATTATTTGTATATAAAAAATAAAAAAATATTTTAAAAAACCACATACCTTGGCAACCTTCAGGTGGGTGGACTTCAACTCCCAGAATTCCCCAGCCAGCCATATTGCGGATTTTTAATGTTGTAACCTGCCTAGATTCATCTATCTGTGAGTTGGGCGGCCATATAAATTTCTTTAATAAATACATATATAAAATCTCTTGCCGTTTGAACATGAAGGAAAAGTGGAGCCTTTTGTAAGGTGTAAGGAAGGTGTCAGAAGTGGAATTAGGAATTTGGAACAGAAGCTATTGGAAAAGATTTGTCCATTGTCCTTGTCCATAGATACCTTCCAGGTCAAAAAAGTCAAAATGGCAGCCAGAACTATGGGGTTCAAGCCCCACACTTCAAAGAACTGCAGAACCTGGACCGCATCGTTGTAGCTGCCATCTTGAGTTTTTTTGACATAAGCAAAAGAGGGCGGGGCTTTGAGCATCTGGAGAGACCAGGTGATTAAAACCCCACCCTCCCCAGGTGATTCAAGGCCTGCCTTCTCCAGGTGTTTGAGGCCCCGCCTTCTCAGGTGGCTGAAGCCTCACCTTCTCTAGATGATTAGGGGCCCACCCTCTTTGAGTGTTTGAAGCCCCACCCTCTCGAGATGATTGAAGCCTCACCTGCTTCAGGTGACTGAGGCCCCACCTTCTCAGGTGACGGAAGCCCCGCCTTCTCAGGTGACGGAAGCCCCGCCTTTCCAGATGATTGAGGCCCCACCCTCTCGAGATGTTTGAAGCCCCACCTTCTCCAGGTGATTGAGGCCTCACCTCTTTTATTTGTGGCAAAACATGCAAGTCAGAAGTTACAACAATGTGGTCCAATCTTTTGACTTTTTTACCGTCTCCTGTGTTGCTTTCTTGAAATATTGTGGAAATTTGGCATAAAGACAGATGTTGCATGAACCAAGGAATCTGGAGTCAGGAAAAAAAAAGGAAAAATGTTTGACCAATCAGGTTCCAGAGCTGGGCCTGAGGTGGCTTTCCTTCACTTTCACCTTGCAAGATCCATTTAAAAAAAAAAAATCATTTTTTTCCCTTAGTGGTAGTCCTCGAGTTATAACCATTCATTTAGTGACCGTTCAAATGGCAACAACACTGAAAAAAGTGACTGATGACCTTTTTCACACTTACGCCCAAGGCAGCATCCCCATGGTCACGTGACCAAAATTCAACCGCTTGGCAACTGACTCGTATTTATGACGGTTGCAGTGTCCCGCGGTCACACGATTCCCTTTTGTGACCTTCTGACAAGCAAAGTCAACGGGGAAGCCAGATTCACTTAACGACCATGGGACTAATTTAACAGCGGCAGTGGTTCGCTTGAACGACGACGGCAAGAAAGGTCATAAAAATGGGGGCAAAACCCACTTAACAACTGTCTCCCTTAGCAGGTGCAAATTTGGGGCTCATAAGTTGTGGTCGTAAATCGAGGACTACTGTAATTCTTGCTTTTTTACTTCACAAGGAGGCACCAACTAGAGCCAAAGACAATGAAGAAGGAAAGGGGGAGGGGCTGTGTTTTTCCATCCATCCCCAATTTAAGCCTGAAATCTTTTCACAGAGAAAAAAAATCTGTTCCTGAGGGGGGTTTTTTCCCCCACTTTTGATGCTCTGCTTTTTTTGGCAGCCGATTGTTATTTATTTGCTACCGTCCATCAACCGGGAGTCAGAAAGTCTTCCGGATCTTCTGACCCTGGTGGATCCAGGCCTGACTCCCTTTTTTACGGGGCCACACCGGGCTTTAAAAGGAGACCTCCAGATGCCTCCAGAGTCCTGCAAAAAAGAGGATTGCAAGCTTTAAAGAGCCATTAAATTTATGGGAGGAACTGGCCCCCTGAATTTTTTTATTTTTTTCTCCCCCCCCTTGCTTCCTGATGAAATCTAAAGCGCTGGCTTTATTAAAAAAAATCCTTGACAGGCACAGTCAAGGATGGGCTCGGGTCAATTTAGGAAAAGCCAGACCGGATACAGAGGTGGGGTGAAGGAAACCAGGCCTCTCTGTGTGTGTGTGTGTGTGAGAGAGAGAGATCCTACTTTAGCAGAAAACAGACAGAAAAAAATATTATTATTATAGCTTTATTGATTAGCCTATAGGGCAGACCATATCAAAGCACAAGGTTCAAACACATATCACATTATAAAAATGTACGCAAACGATGAAATAAAAATAAATAATAATTGAGGAAGAAATTGAAATGAGAATAAAGATAATTAGGAAATTGCGGCTGCTCGAATACCACTTTAGATTGAACTGAAAAGGGAAACAACAGGAGAGAGGGGAAGGAGTAGAGAGAGAGGAAGGAGAAGAGAGGAGAGGAGAAAGAAGAAAGGGAAAAGGAGAGGAAGAAAAGGGAGGGGAAAGAGGATCAGAGGAGAAGGTTAGAAGGAGGGAAGAAGAGAGGAGTGGGGGAAGAGAAAGGGAAGTAGGAAAGAGAAGGAGAGGAAGAACGAAGGAAGTAGGAGGAGAAAGAGGAAGGAAGAGAAGGGGAGGAGAAGAAGAAAGGTTGGAGTAAAGGAAAAGGGTAAAAGAGCAGTCCTGAAAAAGTAAAAATTAAAATTAAAAGAAAAGATGAATGACAAATGATGGAAATGACTGTACATGTAAATGTGTTTATGAGAAATAAAAATTAAAAACTTTTAAAAAAACACATATCACCAATGAAATCCTATACAAACAATTTAAAATAATAGTAAGGTGAAATACAATAATTATAGGATAAGATACAATATAATTTAATACATAAATATGTAAAATAGAAATAAAAAGACCATAACCTATAATTATATTTCGGTGCCACCCTTACAATCTACCCCAATCACTCCCCACGTATGCAGATCTCAACTGAACCATTTTGTTTTAAGTACTGCGCTGTGTTAAATGTTATTTTCAGGCTCTGGCCACACATAAGGTAAGTTGTTTTTGATATGGGGATCCCAACGGAGAAAATTTTTTAAAAAAATGTTTGATTCAGGCAGCCGGGAGGAACCGAGAGCCTCTATATAACTTTGTTCACCTGGGGGAAGATTGTCAGTTGCAAAGTGAAGCTGTCCAGAAGCCGCTGCGTTTTCTGAGAAACCTTTATGGAAAGATATCTGCCCTGAGGACCCTCTTAAAACGTCAGTCTTAAGAAGGGGGTAATATTTCTACATTAAATGAGGTTGAGACACAGCTTTCTTAGCGCTGGGCTTCAAAGCTGCACTCCAGAAACAGATTGTTCCAGGCCTCATTGGCTTCCATCTTTATAGGAACAAAGAAAAGGAGGAAAAAAGCTTAATTTGATGCCTAATTTGGGAGAGAGAGAGAGAGAGAGAGAGAGAGAGAGAGAGAGAGAGAGAGAGAGAGGAATACCTGGACAAAAACGAGATAAAAGAAATGGGACTCTTCTTTTTTTTTTAAATTTGATTTATATGCCGCCCTTCTCCGGAGACTCAGGGCAGCTTACAATGCGTTAAGCAATAGCCTTCATACTTTTGTATATTTATACAAAGTCACCTTATTGCCCCCACAAACTGAGTCCTCAATTTACCCACCTTAGAAAGGATGGAAGGCTGAGTCAACCTTGAGCCTGGCGGGATTCGATCTTACTTTAATTGCAGACAGCTGGTGTTAAATTACAGACCTCTGTCTGTTGAGCTATCCAGGCTTCTTCTTGTCGTTATTGTCCCAAAGGGGCTTTTTGCAAAAGGCAACAGGACTGTCTTCGTTTTTCCTTGAAGACGTTTCGCTTCTCATCTAATAAGCTTCAGCCAGAACTGAAGAAGCTTCTTAGATGAAAAGTGAAATGTCTTCAAGGAAAAACAAAGAATACAGAATCATACAGAGTAACAGAGTTGGAAGGGACCTTGTAGGTCATCTAGTCCAACCCTCTGCTCAAGCAGGAGACCCTATACCATTTCTGACAAGTGGCTGGCCAGTCTCTTCTTGAAGGATTCCAGTGATGAAGCTCCCACAACTTCTGAAGCTGTTCCACTGGTTGATTGTTCTCACTGTCAGAAAATTCCTCCTTATTTCCAGGTTGAATCTCTCCTTGATCAGTTTCCATTCATTATTCCTAGTCTGGCCTTCGGATGCTTTGGAAAATAGCTTTACCCCTTCCTCTCTGTGGCAGCCCCTCAAATATTGGAAGGCGGCTATCCTGTCTCCCCTGGTCCTTCTCTTCACTAGACTAGCCATGATTCCCAGCTCCTGCAACCGTTCATCGTATGTTTTAGCCTCCAGCCCCCTAATCATCCTGTTTGCTCTTCTCCGCACTCTTTCTAGAGTCTCAAACATCTTTTTTATAGTGTGATGACCAAAACTGGATGCAGTATTTTTGGTGTGGTCTTACTAAGGCTTTATAGAGTGGTATTAATATCTCCCTTGATCTTGATTCAATCCTTCTGTTAATGCCACTCAGGATTGCATTGGCTTTTTTGGCTGAACCCGCACATTGTTGGCTCATATTTAATTGGTTGACCACTAAGACTTTCAAGTTCAGCTGCCTTTTGAAAAAGCACCTTTGGGACAAGCATGACCTGGAAGATTGTCACTCTCCATAGACTCCTATCATTATCGTTTTTTTTGATTCAGGGGGTCCTCGACTTACAATCATTTGTTTAGCAACCGTTCATAGATACAGAGTTCAAAGTTTATTTTATTTATTTATTAAATTTATATCCCGCCCCTCTCCCCGAAGGGACTCAGGGCGGTGAACAGCCGAGAATTAAAATAACATACAATATAAAAGTTAAAATAATTAAAAATAAATTAAATTAAACAGCCGCCCCAATTTAAAACCCCTAGCAATACAATTAAAAAACTAACCCATAAAACCTATTCAGGCCAGGCTGGCTTGCTGAAATAAAAATGTCTTCAGGGCCTTACGGAAAGTGCGGAGATCCGGAATCAGCCGTATTCCGGGAGGTAGCTCATTCCACAGGGCGGGTGCCCCCACAGAGAAGGCTCTCCCCCTGGGGGCCACCAGCCAACATTGCTTGACCGACGGCACCCTGAGGAGGCCCTCTCTGTGGGAGCGTATTGGCCGGTGGGAAGTTATCGGTAGCAGCAGACGGTCTCGTAAATACCCTGGCCCTAAGCCATGGAGCGCTTTAAAGGTGAGAACCAACATCTTGAAGCGCACCCGGAAGACCACCAGGAGCCAGTGCAGCTCGTGCAGGAGAGGTGTTACATGGGAGTGCCACGTCGCTCCCATAATCACCTGCGCGGCCGTATTCTGGACCAGTTGGAGCCTCCGGGTGCTCCTCAAGGGAGGCAGGAAACCCTACCCCATTTCCGACAAATGGTTATCCAACCTATTCCAGTGTTTAGAGATTTACAACTTCGGGAGGCAAGTTGTTCTACTCATTAATTGTTCCAACTATCAGGAAGTTTCTCCTTCGTTCTAGGTTGCTTCTCTCCTTGGTTAATTTCCACCCATTGCTTCTTGTCCTGCCTTCAGGTGCTTTGGAGAATAGCTTGACTCCCTCTTCTTTGTGGCAATCCCTGAGATACTGGAATATACTGCTATCATGTCTCCCCTAGTCCTTCTTTTCATCAGACTAGGCATACCCAGTTCCTGCAACCGTTCTTCATATGTTTTATTAAAGTTCTCTCTATCCTATCAAGGGCTGAAAAAGTGAGCAAAAGGGAATAAAATAAATAACCAGCCCACTAAGAATAAGAGCAGAAGGACTCCAGGTTGTGCGTAACACTAAGCAACGGAGGGGAAAGGGGAATTTGGGTGTAAATCACTTGCAGCGAGAAGCCCGGAAAAGGGAGATTAAAAAAAAACAACTTCCCAGCCAGAAAATTCTGGCAGCTGCAGCCAGGAAAAGCTTCTTGTGAATAACATCACCAAAAAAGAAGCTAAGTTTGGCTGAATGCTGGTTTGCGGGGAAAGCGATAGCCTTTTGTGGTCTGAGGTGGTTTATTAAATTGCTACTGGTAGGAGATACCAGCAGTGGATAGGAAGCCCTTCTCTCCAGAAAAGAAGACAGTTTTCCAGGTATTACTTGAGGAACATCTGCAGGGGATGGTCAAAATCCAGCTGTTAGATTTCCAAGTGGTCTCCTATTCTCCTGTCCTCCTTAGCATTGGAGATCAGCCAAGGTTGGCTCAAGGCTGCCGCCTTCTGTTGGTCTAAGAAACAGAGGAGGTTTACAAATTTAATCTCTGTTCATTTTAAAATTGAAGGTTTTTTAGGGTCTCGCGCTTGTTTTTACGACGGGGTAAGCAAGGCGCCCTGCTTTGCTTGACAGTGAGATGGATGGCATATGAATTCAACCAATGAACAAATAAAATATTCAGAGAATAATATACCTGTGAGAGAACTGAGGTTTGAAATACAGGTGGTTTTTGATTCACTACCGTTCGTTAGTGACCGTTCAAAGTTTCACCCAGTTAAAGGTAATAGAATAGAATAGAATAGAATAGAATAGAATAGAATAGAATAGAATAGAATAGAATAGAATAGAATAACAGAGTTGGAAGGGACCTTGGAGGTCTTCTAGTCCAACCCTCTGCTTAGGCAGGAAACCCTACAGCACTTCAGAGTGACAAATGGTCCAACTGGAAGTTGGCAAACGGGCCGTTTTCGGCCTCCAGAGGGCCTCCGGGTGGGGTGGGGAAGGCTGTTTTCGCCCTCCCCAGACTCCTAGAAAGGCTCTGGAGGCTGGGGAGAGCAAAAAATGGGCCTACCATGCCATCGCGTGCCAGGAACGTGGGGAGCATGGGGGGGTCACGTGTGCATGCATGGGGGCAGAATTATGGGTGTGGGCCCGCGCGCACGCAACCCCTCCCCCCGCTCCTGGCACATGATGGCAAAAAAGTTAGCCATCACTGTCCTACACCGCTAAATGGTTATCTAACATTTTAAAAACTTCCAGTGTTGGAGCATTCACAACTTCTGGAGGCAAGTAGTTCCACTGATTTAATTGTTCTAACTCATACCAATGAGCATTTTAGTAGGACATAAATTTCCCAGTCATGACAGCTACTACACAAAGGAACCGTCGTTTTCCTGGAGTTGTGAGGACACCATTCCTGGAGGATTTCAAGCATGGTTGGTGGGGAGCCATTTGTCTGGGATTCCTCCTTGGGCGGGAGGAGGGGCTGGACTAGAAGACCTCAAGGTGGCTCAGCAGACTAAAAGCATTGTGATTAACACCAGCTGTCTGCAATTACTGTAAGTTCGAATCTCACCAGGCTCAAGGTTGACTCAGCCTTCCATCCTTTCAAAGGTAGGTGAAATGAGGACCCAGATTGTGGGGGCAATAAGCTGACTTTGTATAAATATACAAAAGGATCAAGGCTATTGCTTAGCGCATTGTAAGCCGCCCTGAGTCTCCAGAGAAGGGCGGCATATAAATCAAATTTAAAAAAAAAAAAGGTCCCTTCCAGCTATCTCTACCTAGGATTCTTTACCAAGGCCGGAGGCAATAGACCAACTATGTGGTAGCTATACTGTGTTTCCCCGAAAATAAGGGTCTTATATTAATTTTTGCTCCAAAAGACGCATTAGGGCTTATTTTCTGGTTAGGGCTTATTTTGGGGAAAATACGGTACTAAATGCACCCCTCTGGCTGACAATCTTAACTGGGGCTTATTTTGTGGGGTGGGCTTATATTACGAGCATCCTGAAAAATCATGCTAGGACTTATTTTCCGGTTGGGTCTTATTTTCGGGGAAACAGGGTAGCAAAGACTGAACTTCTGGCTGGTTTTTGTTTTTTTTTTCCATTTTGGGGAGTTAGGCAGAGGGAAGTAAAACAAAACAGATGGCATTGTAATATTCCTATTATTTATTTCTAAAGCCTCAAATTGGGCTGTCAACGTTTTCTGCCAAATGTTCTGCCAAATTTCATCAGAACAATCTTGGTGGGATGATGGGTCACACAGGCAGCTGGTGGACGGAAAGCAATTCTGAAAAAGGCCTTTCCAGATCCCTAGCAGTGGGGGTGAGAAGGAAAGTTTTTTTTTTTAATTTAAAAATATTTTTTAAAAATTTATGCAAGATCTTTTTAATCTCATCTTTACATGTAACATACATGCATAAAACTCCTTCTTCTTATTTTCCACATGACAACAATCCTGCGACATGGATTGGGCTGACATAAAGGGATTGGCCAAAATGGTTAAGGTGGGACTAGAACTCACCATCTCCTGGTGATTGGCCCAAAATCACCCAGTTGCTTTTCATGCCTAATATGGAACTAGAGCTCACCATCTCCTGGTGATTGGCCCAAAGTCCCGGATCTGTGTACCTTCCGTCACGCGCTCAAGACTTTCTTATTTCATCAAGCTGGCCTGACCTAAGTCTTTCCCCTTTTTAAATGGAAATTTTAAATTTGGTTTTAAATTATTGGGGTTTTAAATTTGTTCAGACAAATTATTTAATTTGTTTTATTCTATTTTAAATTTTGTATTTATATGTTTTATTCTATGGCTGTTCACCGCCCTGAGTCCTTCGGGAGTAGGGCGGTATACAAATTCAATAAAATAAAATAAAATAAAATAAATAAAGTCACCCAGTTGGTTTTCATGCCTAAAATGAAACTAGAGCTCACCGTCTCCTGGTGATTGGCCCAAAGTCACCCAGTTGCTTTTCATGCCTAATATGGAACTAGAAATCACCGTCTCCTGGTGATTGGCCCAAAATCACCCAGTTGGTTTTCATGGCTAAGATGAAACTAGAACTCACCGTCTCCTGATAATTGGCCCAAAGTCATGCAGCTGGTTTTCATACCTAAAATGGAACTAGAATTCACCGTCTCCTGGTGATTGGCCCAAAGTCACCCAGTTGCTTTTCATGCCTAATATGGAACTAGAACTCACCGTCTCCTGGTGATTGGCCCAAAGTCACCCAGTTGCTTTTCATGCCTAATATGGAACTAGAACTCACCGTCTCCTGGTGATTGGCCCAAAGTCACCCAGTTGCTTTTCATGCCTAATATGGAACTAGAACTCACCGTCTCCTGGTGATTGGCCTAAAGTCACCCAGTTGCTTTTCATGCCTAATATGGAACTAGAACTCACCATCTCCTGGTGATTGGCCCAAAGTCACCCAGTTGGTTTTCATGCCTAATATGGAACTAGAACTCACCGTCTCCTGGTGATTGGCCTAAAGTCACCCAGTTGCTTTTCATGCCTAATATGGAACTAGAACTCACCATCTCCTGGTGATTGGCCCAAAGTCACCCAGATGACTTTCATGCTTAAAATGGAACTAGAGTTCACAGTCTCCTGGTGATTGGCCCAAAGTCACCCAGACGACTTTCATGCCTAAAATGGAACTAGAGTTCACCGTCTCCTGGTGATTGGCCCAAAGTCACCCAGTTTCTTTTCATTCCTAAAATGAAACTAGAGCTCACCGTCTCCTGGTGATTGGCCCAAAGTCACCCAGTTGCTTTTCATGCCTAATATGGAACTAGAACTCACCGTCTCCTGGTGATTGGCCCAAAGTCACCCAGCTGGTTTTCATGTCTAATATGGAACTAGAACTCACCGTCTCCTGGTGATTGGCCCAAAGTCTCCCAGCTGGTTTTCATGCCTAATATGGAACTAGAACTCACCGTCTCCTGGTGATTGGCCCAAAGTCACCCAGTTGGTTTTCATGCCTAATATGGAACTAGAACTCACTGTCTCCTGGTGATTGGCCCAAAGTCACCCAGCTGGCTTTCATGCCTAAAATGGAACTAGACCTCAATGTCTCCTTGTGAATGGTTTAAAGTCACCAGATGACTTCCATGCCAAAGGTGGAACAACAACACTGAAGAAAGTGATTTATGACAGGTTTTCACACTTATGACTGTTGCAGCATCCCCAGGGTCATATGATCAAACTTCAGGTTCTTGGCAATTGTTATGTATTTAGGATGGTTGTGGTGTTCCGGTGGGGTGTGTGTGTGTGTCACGTGATCACCATTTGTCACTTTCCTAGCTGGCTTCCAATAAGCAATATCAATGGGGGGAAGCCAGACTTGCTTAATGACTGCATGATTCATTTAACAGCTGCAGTGATTCGCTTAACAACTGTAGGAAAAGGGTCATGGGAAAAGTCCCTTAACAACGGGCCTCATTTTAGCAACAGAAATTTAAGACTCAGTTGGGGTTGTAAGTTGAAGACTACCTATAACCGTGATGGTGAATCTATGGCTCGCGTGTGTTGCCCTAGCTCAGCTCCGCCAGCTGATTTTCGGGCCTTCTGGGCCCACCGGAAGTCAGGAAATGCGCCATTTAAGGCCTCCGGAGGGTCTCTGGGGGGGTGGAGAAGGCCGTTTTTGCCCTCCCCAGGCTCCAAGAAAGCCTCTGGTGACTGGGGAGGGTGAAAAATGGGCCTACCGGGCCCACCAGTAACCGTTTTGCCATCGCGTGCCAAAAGCGGGGGGGGCACAGCGCGGGGAGTATTGAATTATGGGTGTGGCCACAGACACGATTGACCCCCCCCCACACGACCCCCACTTTTGGCACACGATGGCAAAAAGGTTAGCCATCACTGACCTATAACCTGCTCCATATCCGGATAAAGTTTGAGGTTTCCTGTTCTTACAGTTTCAAATCTATGAAACCTCTGTTTGCCTTCAACTGACTAAGAATCCTGGCTTGTGCCAAACTGGATGTAACCTTCCCCCCCCTCCCTTTCTCTTGAAAGATCACCCAGCTGAAGATAGAGAATAACCCGTTTGCCAAAGGCTTCCGAGGGAGCGACGACACTGACCTCCGCGTGGCAAGATTACAAAGGTGGGGTGAAGGAAAATTTTTAAGAAACGTCTGGAAATATTGTTTATGGAGATCATTCAGATCACGGTTTGTCCCAAAGGTGCTCGAAAACGTTACGCTTTTCATCCCGGAAGCTGAACTGAACAGAACTGAAGAAGCTTCTGGGACGAGAAGCGAAACGTTTTCAAGGAAAACTACCAAGGAAGTCCAGTTGCCTTTTGGTAATAAAAGCACTTTGGGAGTCTTGAAAAATTATATTCTAAGTCAGCAGTGTCAAACTGGATTTCTTTGAGGGCCGGAACAGCATTGTAGTTCTCCTCCGTGTGCTGGGGGGGGGGAGGGGGTGTTCACGGGACGGAACCTGCTGTCCAAAACGGGGCCTGGGGGGCTGCATGCCCCCACAGTGGCCTATTATTGGCCTCCATGGCTAGACAGGTCCTTATCTGAAATGGCATTTGTTTTCCTGCTTGAACAGGGGGCTGGACTAGAAGATCTCCAAGGTCCCTTCCGCCTCTATTCTAAATTTGATTTCCGCTAACGTTTGCAGCAAAGAGTATCCCGTGATCTCGAAGACCATCATGAGGCAGAGGTTGGTCTCCACGCACGGCCAACTCTCCGCAAAATCGGACCTCAGTCCGCCTCACGGAAGCCACCAAGGTCTCCACCACTACCAGTATGAGAACGGCGCCCACATGCAATTCGCCAGCTCAGATGCTCAGGACCTGCCCTTGAACACCTTCCCGGCACAGAGGGAATCTGGGCTTTTCTACCACTGTCTGAAACGGAGAGGTAAGGCCGGGGGGGGGGGGGGGGGCCTTCAAAAATTTTAAGAAGGGGTTCTCTGCCCGGTTGCTGGTGGGTGTGACCATGGTGGGCGTGGCCTAGTCGGCCTCCTGCATCATGGCCGGAGGGGGGGTTTTTTGCCCTCCCTGGCAGGGGTGGGTTCTAAATTTTTTTACTACCGGTTCTGTGAGCGTGGCTTATTTTGTGGGAGTGGCTTGGTGGTGGGGGTAATGTGACTCGGTGGGCGTGGCCAACTTTTTTTTTTTTTTTACTTTTAAAAGCATTTTTTCTACAACCTTAAGAGGTTACAGAAAAAAATGCTTTTAAAAGCCTCTGACGATCAGGCAAGTCAGCTGGGATCGCCAGAGGCTTTTAAAAGCATTTTTTCTACAACTTCTTTAGCCAAAGAGGTTGTAGGAAAAAAAATGCCTTTAAAAGCCTCCGGCGATCCCGGCTGAGTTGCCTGATCGTCAGAGGCTTTTAAAAGCATTTTTTTCTGTAACCTCTTAAGGTTGTAGAAAAAATGCTTTTAAAAGTTAAAAAAAAAAGCCTCTGATGAAGTGGGCGGGGTAAGCGAGCGGCAACCAGGCCGGGGACCGGCTTGGGAGCGTGGCCAGCCAATGTTATTACCGGTTCTCCGAACTACGACAAATTTTTTACTACCGGTTCTTGAGAACCAGTGCGAACTGGGAGCAACCCACTGCTGCTCCCTGGGCTCTGGAGGCTTTTCTCCAGCCACCGGGAGGGTGAAAATGGCCTCCCCAGGCTCCGGAGGCCCCCTGGAGGCCCGAACTTCTGGTAGATCCGTTTTTTACCCTCTCTGAGTCTCCGTGTGTGCACTGCACTTACCTGCATCCAAAATGGGCCGCATAGGGACTCCTGGGAGGGGCAGGGCGGGAGGGGCCAGCCAGGAGTGGGATTTGGGGGTTCTCCAAACTGCACAGAATCTTAGTTAGAGGTTCTCCCGAACCCCTGCAAACCCCCAGCAGCTCACTCCTGGGTTAGGCAACAAGATGGACCGGGGATGGGGAGATATATTTTTGCCTTTTAAATAAATTCATTTTCTTGGATCATAAAAAAAAAAAAAATACAAAACAGAAACACCAACAAACCAAAACACCCCCCCAAAACCATGTATCCAGCATTAACAACAACGAAAAAGAAAGAAAAAGATTGGTGTACAAAAAAGAAGAAAAAGTAACCCAAATATCAAATAAAATTAACGTTAAGCATACAGGATAAAATCTACCCCGGCTGGATGCTAAAAACAAAAGAGAAAACAATAAATTCTCCCTCCGCTTTACATAGCAGGTCTACAAATAGTTATTAATCATTAACATTGCCAGTTCTGCCACCCTTTGACCGAAATAAATTAATTTGTGCCATTTATTTTCAATATAAGGGATCCAGTTTGGTGTTGTAGTGAAGGTGCTGGCTTAGAAACCAGGAGACCGCGAGTTCTAGTTCTACCTTAGGTATGAAAGCCAGCTAAGTGACTTTGGGCCAATCACCAGGAGACTGTGAGTTCTAATCCTGCTTTAGGCATGAAAACTGGCTGGGTGATTTTGAGCTAATCACCAGGAGACCGTGAATTCTAGTTCTACCCTAGGCATGAAAACCAGCTAAGTGACTTTGGGCCAATCACTAGGAGACTGTGAGTTCTAATCCTGCTTTAGGCATGAAAACTGGCTGGGTGATTTTGAGCTAATCACCAGGAGACCGTGAATTCTAGTTCTACCCTAGGCATGAAAACCAGCTAAGTGACTTTGGGCCAATCACTAGGAGACTGTGAGTTCTAGTTCTACCTTAGGTATGAAAGCCAGCTAAGTGACTTTGGGCCAATCACCAGGAGACTGTGAGTTCTAATCCTGCTTTAGGCATGAAAACCGGCTGGGTGATTTTGAGCTAATCACCAGGAAACTGTGAGTTCTAGCTCTACCTTAGGCATTAAAGCAGCTAAGTGATTTTGGGCCAATCACCAGAAGACGGTGAGTTCTAGTCCTGCTTTAGGCATGAAAGCCGGCTCTGTGACTTTGGGGCCAGTCACTAGGAGACAGTGAGTTCTAGTTCAGCCTTAGGCATAAAAGCCAGCTAAGTGACTCTGGGCCCATCAATAGGACACTGTGAATTCTAGTCTCACCTTACGCATGAAAGCTGGCAGGGTGACTTTGGACCAATCACCAGGAGACCATGAGTTCTAGTCTCACCTTTTATGCCTTAGTCGTGGAAAGTTACTATGGGTCAATCATCAGGAGACTGTGAGTTCTAGTCCTGCCTTAGGACAGAAACTGGATGGGTGGCTTTGGGCCAGGTTCTCTGTCTCATCCCAACCTACATCACAGGGTTGTTGAGGGGAAATGGGATGAGAAAGGAATATTACGCATATTTACTACTTTGAGTTAATTGTATGTGTGTGTAAAAACGCAGGATACAAATCTAAGAACAACAATTTTAAAAAGCATTTCAGGGCAACTCATAACCATTAGCAAAACGTCTTGACTCCAGAACCCTGTCAGATAAGAAAGGAGATATTTTCTGAACAAGTAGATTTTTTTCCTTCTTCTTGTGTTTTTTTTTTTAATCAATAAGTCTTAGTTTTATCTTGCAAGATTTCTCCAGGCTCCCCGAAGAGGGCTCCTGGCAAATGTAATGCACAGTTGTTGCTGCTGGAAAGCGCTCACAATAAGTTGTGTTACGGCTCCTTGAACTTGTCAAAAGCAGAAGTTATCAAAACGTTGCCGCATGTTTCATGTCAAAGTTTGCAAAAAAAGTCACTGTTGGATATGAGGAAACAGCTCAACTCACTGAAATTCTCAGATGAGGAAACAAAATCCTGGAAATTAAGATTGATAGGATTAGCTGCTTTCTGTCTTTTTTTTTTAACTAACAAGGAAAATCCTTTGAGGAATAAAATAAGGTGATGAGATTCGGCTGTTACGGTAGTTTTCTTAAGCAATTTATTATGGTCTGGATCAATTTTTTAAAAAGAAAAATTAAACTGCATAATTAAGGACTATCTACTCCCGTGATGGTGAACCTATGGCACGCGTGCCACAGGTGGCACATGTAGCCATATCAGTGGGCACGCGAGCTCAGCTCTGGTGCAGATGCGCGTGCCGGCCAGCTGATTTTCGGGCCTTCTGGGCCGAAATAGGAAAATAGGCTGAAAATAGAAAACGGGAAGGCCGTTTTCGCCCTCCCCAAGCACCTAGAAAGCTCTGGAGCCTGGGGAGAGAGAAAAACAAGCCTTCCCCACCACCCCCTGAGGCCCTCCGGAGGCTGGAAATGGCCTGTTTGCCAACTTTTGGTGGGACCAGAAGTCCCATTTTTTGTTCTCCCCCGCCTCCACAGCCTTTCTAGGAGATTGGGGAGGGCGAAAACGACCTTCCCCCCCTTCCGGTCCCACCAGAAGTTGGCAAATAGGCCATTTTCGGCCTCCGGAGGGCCTCCAGGGGTGGGGAAGGCCGTTTTTTGCCTTCCCCAATCTCCTAGAAAGGCTCTGGAGCCTGGGGAGAGAGAGAAACGGGCCTACTGTGCCATCGCATGCCAGGAGTGGGGGAGAGCGGGGGGTCACACACGCATGCACAGTGGCGGGGCGCATAGAATTATGGGTGTGGGCACACGTGTGCGCGACACCCCCCCCAGGCCCCCCCTCCAGGCACGCGATGGCAAAAAGGTTAGCCATTACTGATCTATTCTATGCCAAGGAGAAGCAGTGGTCAAATCTAATTTTGCATAAAATCAATCTATCAGATCCAGGTAGTCCTCGACTTACAACAGTTCATTTAGTGACCATTCAAAGTTACAACGGCACTGAAAAAAGTGACTTATGACCGTTTTTCACAGTTATGACCTTTGCAGCATCCCCGTGGTCATGCGATCAAAATCCAGACATTTGGCAACTGACTCATATTTGTGACGGTTGCCGTATCCAGGGGTCAAATGATCACCCTTTGTGACCTTCTGACCAGCAAAGTCAATGGGGAAGCCAGGTTCACTTAATAACCGTGTTACTCACTTAACAACGGCAGTGAGTCGCTTAACAATTAGGCAAGAAAGGTCGTAAGATGGGGCAAAAGTCACTTCACAACTGTCTCACTTTACAACAGCAATTTTGGGCTCAATTATGGTCGTAAGTCGAGGACTGGATAAGGAGACTGGAAGGAACTAAGCTTAAGTTAGGGAAAGAAGAAAGGAGGAGCTACATTTTTAATTTTTTTAAATTTTAATTTAATTTCATTGCAAGATAAAAATATGCAAGAAACAAAAGTTAGGAAAATAAGCAAAGGTAAGAGAAAAATGCTGATAGAGACAAAAAGTAATAGCTTCTGACTTTCACCGTTGCAGTAAATTAGAGAAATAATACAGCTTCGACCTTTTTCTTTACATTTTACAACATTTCTATAATCAAAACCTAAAATCAAAAGTTTCATTCCCCCCCCCCCCCCGTTTTAAGCAGAAAGTCCAGAAGTGGTTTCCAAATAGAAAACAAAAATAGATACAGATAGTCTACAACATACGACCACGATTGAGCCCCAAATTTCTGGTGCTAAGGAAGAGAGTTATTAAGGGAGTTTTGCCCCATTTTACAACCTTGCTTGCCACAGTTGTTAAGCGAATGGAAGAACGGAAGGTGAAGTGATGGCGGAGAGAGCAAAACTGACCGTTTTAATTAAGGAGGAGAAGCTACAGCTAATCCTCGACCTACAAATATTTGTTTAGTGACCGTTGGAAGTTACAAGAGCCCTAAAGAAAAGTGACTTATAATCGTTTTTCACACGTACCACTGTTGCAGCATCCTCAAGGGGACGTGATCAAAATTCAGGTGCCGACACCTGGCATGTCCCAGAGATGCTTTTCTCGAGAGGCCACTGGACTTTCTTGTTCTTTCTTTCAAGACGTTTCGCTTCTTCTCATCCAAAAAGCTTCTTCAGCTCTGACTGGATGGTGGGGAATGGAAGGATTTGTACTCCTTACAGACAGCTGGTCATTTGCATCCTTTTGGAGAGTCGTTGAGGCCGCCTGGAGGTTTACCTGTGTCCTTGGGGGTCACCTGAGTAGTGAAAATGGGTGTGGAGCCTTCTTGGAATTGCTGAAAGGACCGTGTTGTAGACTGGAGAATGATGATGTCATATCCCTCCTCCTCTGTTGAGAGAGGGCTGCTCAATTTGGACATAGATGGCTTCTTTCACCCCTCTTTCAAACCCTGACATCACAGATAAACCTCCAAGCGGCCTCAATGACTCTCTAAAAGAATGCAAACGACCAGCTGTCTGCAAGGAATATACATCCTTCCATTCCTCCACCCTCCAGTCAGAACTGAAGAAGTTTCTTGGAGGAAAAACGAAATGCCTTCAAAGAAAAAAAAACAAAGAAAATCCAGTTACCTCTTGAAAAAGCACCTTTGGGATAAGCGTGACCTGGATGACTGAGCATCTCCATCGTTTTCTGACCCCTGGCATATTAATTATAATTTAATTTAATTAATTATGCTCCATGGCATCGGGCCTAGCTATCTTCGAGACCGCCTGCTGCTACCGACGACCTCCCATCGACCCGTGCGCTCCCATAGAGAGGGCCTCCTCAGGGTGCCATCAGCCAAACAATGTAGGCTGGTGACCCCCAGGGGGAGGGCCTTCTCTGTGGGGGCACCTACCCTCTGGAATCAGTTGCCCCCAGAGATAAGGAGAATCCAAGACCTCAGCGCCTTCCGCCATGCCCTTAAAACCCACTTTTTCCAGCCAGCCAGGCTGGCTTAAGAAGAAATTTTTAAATGTTTTAATTGGTTTGTGATTTTTAATTTTTGGGCCAAATTTATATATATTTTAATTGTTTTTTAATATTTGTATTTCATGTTCTTAATTCTGGCTGTACACTGCCCTGAGTCCTTAGGGAGAAGGGCGGTATATAAATTGGAAATAAAAATAAAATAAATTATGACAGTTGCAGTGCCCCAGGGTCTTGGGCTCACCTTTTGCAACCAGGAAATTTTGGGCTCAGTGGTGGTTGTAATAAGTCGAGGACTACTCGTGCATTGTAACTTTGAAGGGTCATTATATCGTCATGTGGGGTCTACCCGTACGATAAAACCAAGGATTAAAAAGAATTCTTTCCACATTCACAGAAGGGGCCCGGCATCTGGACTTACCCTGCAAACGCTCGTACCTGGAACCAACTTCTTCCCCTGGAGATGACCCCTACTTTCGGTCGCCACCACCCTACGACCAACAGATGTTGAGCCCCGCGTACTGCAGTGATGTGACCCCACGGGAAGCGTGCATGTACTCCGGCTCTGAAATTGCAAGCGTGTCGGGGGTGGAAGATCTGCCTCCTCCCCCACCTCCTCCTCCTCCTCCCCCACCTCCTCCTCCTCCCCCTCCCCCTCTGAGCTGCAATATGTGGACCTCCGTTGCACCTTACACCAGTTACAGCGTTCAGACCATGGAGACTGTCCCGTACCAGCCTTTCCCCGCTCATTTCACCGCTACCACCATGATGCCACGCCTCCCACCCATCGCCGGCCAAGGGTCCCAGCCGCCGGGCAACAGCCCTTTCACCGTCTATAATCAGCTCTCCCAACCCCGCGAAAGAATCCCTGGATCGTCCTTCCCCAGAGAACGGATGGGCGAGAGGAAGCTCCCGTCGCCCCACTTAAGCGCGGCCAACGAGTTTCTGTACTCCCAGACTTTCTCCTTGTCCAGGGAACCCTCTTTACAGTATCATCCAGGAGTGGGCACAGTGGACAACTGGACTGATGGATGATTCTACGTGTCATCACGAGGATTCGATTTGCTGCTCCCGGGCGGTTAATTCAGTGTGAATATCCACGGATGCCTTGCATGTCCACATCATCTAAGCAGACCTGTATTTCTGTGGGTGTTGGGAACTTTCTGCGCAACGCCAGAGGAACTTTGTTGGGAGGGGTAGTGGGGGTCGGTTCAGTGGAAGAGATTTGGCTCAGCAACATGGACCCCCGTTCCAGTGATCCAGTCAGGTATTTCCCTCTTAGAGAGACGCATCCCGTACTGAGTTCCTGTCAGGCGCAAAGAATCAGGAGTACAAATTAAGTTCCAGTTAAGCTGATTTATTGCTCATGCCTATACACCAGAGTCCAGTCAAGTAACGTTTAGTACTAAATTGGCACTAGATAAAAGTCAACGGAATTCAAGAGGGGTTGGGCTTAGACTGTTTGTGGGAACATAACGAGTCTAGGCTAATTCCTCTTTTGACCCTGCCTCTCCTTCTCTTACAGTTCCTCAAATGCTCAAAGCACCGTTTGATTCTCTTTCAAAACCAGGGTCTTCCACTCTATCCAAGAAAAGTCGATTGACGTAACTTGGGCTCCCCAATGTGAGGGCAGCAAAAAAACCATATTTTTTTTCCTCAGCCGTGGCCGATTTGCTCTCCAGTAATGATCACTTACCAGCACAAAACAAACCCCAAAGCCAGCCTGGTTTTTTTGCTGGCAAGTATCAAGCATGGTAAAATCAGGCAGTTCAAATGAATATAAAGGTTTATTGCAAGCTGATGCTCGCTACAAGAATCTGAACTACTAATGGTCAAAGCAAATTGGCGGTAGATAAGAGTCAGTGGAATTCAGGGTGGGCTGGATTTAGCTCTCTTGAGAGTATGAAGGGATTCGAGGCTGATGGTGCGTTTGACATCTCCCTCAGGCTCAGCCTGGTCATCTACCAGCAGGGTTGTCCAAGTCAAGGCCCGGGGGCAAGATCCAACCCACGGACTGCTGAGATCTGGCCTGCGCGCCCGTCCTGGAAACACTGAAGGACCAGGCTGCAGTGCCTCTGCGAGTGAAAACGGAGCTCAGGAGGGCCACAGGAGGCCATTACAGTCAGAAATGGAGCTCGGGAGCCCGTTTTCATTGGCAGAGCACTCGGGCTGCCACAGGCGCCCCCGACACGAGTGACATTGAGCTGGCCATGCCCACCCCGGCCCCCCTGAGGTCAAACACAACCCTGATGCATCCCTCAATGAAATCGAGTTTGACACCCCTGATCGACAGCAAGCAAGATATGTCTCTGAGCGTGAACAATGATGCCGCTATGCGAGCTCCATTCCACAATGGCGTCAGTCAGTCATTGTGACAGTAGTGTCAACAATCCACCAGGGGGCATCTGTGCGGTGATGTCACACTGCCGGATAAGCTTTGGACCAATCGCGTCTGATTTCAAAGTTGGAATGGGTTTTGCTGCTCACCTATTGGAAGGGCTTTGGGGAGGGGGTCTAATGTAACAAAAACAACAGGTGTTTTTTTTTTTTTTTTTTTGAGAAAACAGGAAACCCACCTCCCAATATCTTCCCCCTTCAACCCAGGAAGCCAGACACAGCTCTACATCTTAAGTTCTGAAGCGTAACACTCTTCCTGGACTTTAGGATAGGGAAAATGCCAAATCCATCTTTTTCTCCCAATAAGCCCGTTTGGACAACAAGCTATGTGATTTATGCAGTGGTGGGATTCAAATACCGTATTTTTCAGAGTATAAGACATACTGGAATATAAGATGCACCTACCTTTTTGGTGAGGAAAAGAAGAAAAAGAAATCTCCCTCTGCTTCCGCCTTTGAGCAATTTTGCCTCGTTGCAGCAAACAGCAAACACCCTGCTTTACTTTCAGTTTCGTTTTCAGCATAGCTTGATTAGCACAAGGAAAAAAAAATCTGCTCCAGCAATTTACCTCTTTGCAGCAAGCAGCAGAGCCTTGCGCAAAACAGCTGAGAGCAAATCAGCTGAGAATCGGGAGGCCGATCCAATCAACTTGTGCTAATTAGGCTGTGCTGAAGCTGAAAGGAGCTGTTTTTTCTTGCTGTTTGCTTGCAAGGAGGTAAATTGCTGGGAGGCAGAGGCCAAAGAGGGGGGCCAGTGGTGGGCGGGGCTACATTCAGTGTATAAGACGCACCTAAATTTTCACCCCCTTTTAGGGGGGGAAAGGGTGCGTCTTATACTCCGAAAAATACGGTAATTTAACAACCGGTTCTCTGCCCTAATGACCAGCTAGATGGGCGTGGCCATGGTGGGTGTGGCCAGGGCTGTGTGACAGGCAGCACACGGCCTCCTGCACCCACCTGGGAGCAAAAACGGGCCGTGGGGGACACACCACCACCACCGTGCCCCGTTTTGGGCCTAGTAGGCCTCCTTGCACTTACCTGGGAGCCAAAACAGGACGTGGAAGGGGGCGCCGCACCCCCCCTGAGCCCCGTTTTGGGTCTAGGAGGCCTCCCTGCACTTACCTGGGAGCCAAAATGGGACATGTGGGGACTCAGGGGAGGGGAGGGGAGAGCCAGCAATTTAACAACTGGTTTGTCTGAATCCCACCACTGGATTTATCCTTGGGTGTAAATTGGTGACGCTCAATTCTCCAGCTTTTTGGTTTTGTTTCAAACTTACCAGATTGTCTATTGGTGACTTCCAACAGTTGTTAATCAGAATGTTCAGAACACAGAACCATCGGGCTGGAAGGGGCCCTGGAGGTCTTCTAGTCCAACCCCCTGCTCAGGTAGGAAACCCTATACTATTTCAGACAAATGGTTGTCCAATCTCTTCTTAAAAACTTCCAGTGTTGGAGCGCCCACAACTTCTGAAGGCAAGCTGTTCCATTGATTAATTGTCCTCACTGTTAGGAAATCCCTCCTTAGTTCTAGGTTGGATTTCTCTTTAATAACCTTCTACCTGTTGCTTCTTGTCCTAAACTTCCTGAAGCACCGATAGGCAGGACAGGAAGCAACGGATGGAAGCTAATCAAGGAGAGAAGCAACCTAGAACCAAGGAGAAATTTCCTGACAGTGAGAGCAATTAATCCATGGAACAGCTTGCCACCAGAAGTTGTGGGTGCTTCATCACTCGAAGTTTTTAAGAAGAGATTGGACACCCATTTGTCTGAAGTGGTGTAGGGCTTCCTGCCTGAGCAGGGGGTTGGACTAGAAGACCTCCAGAGTCCCTTCCAGATTCTATTCTATTCTATTCTATTCTATTCTATTCTATTCTATTCTATTCTATTCTATTCTATTCTATTCTATTCTATTCCATTCCATTCCATTCCATTCCATTCCATTCATCCATCCATCCATCCATCCATCCATCCATCCATCCATCCATTCTATTCTATTCTATTCTATTCTATTCTATTCTATTCTATTCTATTCTATTCTATTCTATTCTATTCTATTCTGTTCTATTCTATTCTATTACTTTGGGTGCCCTTGGTTTGAAGGACAGGGAGAAGACCCCCTCCTAGCTACAATGCACCCCATTCATGCTTAAACCTAAGCCATTTAGGACATTAGGAGACTGATCATCCAAAAAGAAGAGTTTATAAAATGGAGTCGCTTTTAAAAGTGTGAAATAGTTCTCCTCAAAAGTTGCACGGCCATCCCAAAAGTCGCCGAGACCCCAGATTTAATCTCCCACAAAGAATCTCTGGATTAAACTCTAGCACGAGCTGTGTTAAAAAAAAAAAAAAAAAAGAACTCACAATTTGGGCTGCAGGAATTCCCAAGCGCAGCATTTCCCAAGAGCAGAAATAAATCAGTGTCTTTCTGCCATTTGTAAGAAGCAAAATTCTAGAGATGCTAAATTGTGCTGGATAAAACCGAAGAAATATGAGGTCATCTTTTCCTGCTTTCGTGGCTTCCAGAGAATGGAATTTCCGCTCTTGGGGACCCCCACCCCCCACCCCCGCAACTCGAGCGATGCCTCTTAATCCATCTCTTAATCCTGAGGCTCAAGCGAGAACCGCAGAAAATTATTGAAGCTAAACTAAACACAGAAGCTGTGAATTTTAAACCTGTTCCTCAGAAATATTATATAGCCGTAGCTAATTCACCAAAGGATGCAGTGACGCCTAATCAGAAACTATCCAGCTACCCCAGAATAACACTAGAGTTTAGTCTTTCCCAACTTGGTGCCCTACAGGAATCTGAGGCAATTCTGGGAGCACCAGTAGCCACATTTTTGCTGGCTGGGTGACTTTGGGTCTATCACCGGGAGACTGTGAGTTCTAGTCCTGCCTTAGACCTGTAAACTGGCTGGGTGACTTTGGGCCTATCACCAGGAGACTGTGAGTTCTAGTCCTGCCTTAGACCTATAAGCTGGCTGGGTGACTTTGGGCCAATCACCAGGAGACTGTGAGTTCTAGTCCTGCCTTAGACCTGAAAGCTGGCTGGGTGACTTTGGGCCTATCACTGGGAGACTGTGAGTTCTAGTCCTGCCTTAGACCTGAAAGCTGGCTTGGTGACTTTGGGCCTATCACCAGGAGACTGTGAGTTCTAGTCCTGCCTTAGACCTATAAACTGGCTGGGTGACTTTGGGCCTATCACTGGGAGACTGTGAGTTCTAGTCCTGCCTTAGACCTGAAAGCTGGCTGGGTGACTTTGGGCCAATCACCAGGAGAAGGTGAGTTCTAAGTTGTACTTTAGGCATGAAAACCAACTGAGTGACTTTCTGTCAGTCTCCCTCTCTCAGCCCAACCCACCTCACAGGGTTGTTGTGGGAAAAAAATAGGAGGAGGAAGGGATATGTCTTACCCCTGCCACCTTGAGTTATTTATAAAAATAGGAAAGGCAGGATAAAAATAAACAAATGAACAAAATATACCCATAGTGGAAGTCAAACAATAATTTCCGAAGCATCCAATGAATGGTAGCTCGGCTGGAATTATTCTCATTCCTAGCTTTTTAAAGAAGAATCAAAGATGGAAAAGTTAACGTACAGTCTAAACCAGGGGTCTCCAACCTTGGCAACTTTTAAGACTTGTGGACTTCAACTCCCAGGATTCCTCAGCCAGCAAAGCAAAGCTGGCTGAGGAATTCTGGGAGTTGAAGTCCACAAGTTGCCAAGGTTGGAGACCCCTGATCCAGTGGTGGGTTTCAAAATTTTTTACTACTGGTTCTGTGGGCGTGGCTTGGTGGTCGTGGCAGGGGAAGGATACTGTAAAATCTCCATTCCCACCCCACTCCAGGGGAAGGCTACTGCAAAATCCCCATTTCCTCCCGATCAGCTGGGACTTGGGAGGCAGAGAATAGATGGGGGCGGGGCCAGTCAGAATTTTTACTACCGATTCTCCGAACTACTCAAAATTTCCGCTACCGTTTTTTTCTGCTACCGATATTTTCCTATCATCCAGTTTGCTAAAAAAAAGGGTTATTTTTCATCCAGAAAATTGTCTGTTCTTTTTTCTTTTCTTTTTTTAAAAAAGAAAATAATAATCTAAATTGGGGCATCATTACCAATGTTGCATGCTGAATAGTTATTTATATACTTATATATCTTTATACAAAAATATGTTATTATCTCTGTCACAAACGCAGGCCCACGTGTTCCATTCAGCTTTGCTTTTTGTACGATAAAATTTCTAGTAAAAGACTGAATGTTGCAAGGGGATTTTTAAAAATAATAATTAAAAAGACAGCTATTTAAGGGTTTTTTTCCCCCCCATTGTTATTTACACCGGTCTCTGTTGTAAAAACTAAGATTTGGTTACATGACATATATATGCTACAGATAAAGCTCTATTAGAAACCAAAGTAGATTTGTGTGTGTGTGTATTTTTTTTAAAAAAAAACCTGTTATAATAATACCCTGTTTTCACCCAAATAAGACATCCCCTGATAATAAGCCCAATTGGGCTTTTGAGTGCATGGCAATAAGGCCAAGTGCTTATTTCAGGGTTCAAAAAAATATAAGACAGGGTCTTATTTTCGGGGAAAGACAGTATGAACCTTTCATTTTGTGTATCAGTACACAACGACTACAAATTGTCTGTGTGTGGCTTTCACAAACTAGAAGGTAAATTCTTCGGTTGTGTTACTCATTGAAAATGGTCACTAAAGGAATGGTTGTACATTGAGGACTACCTGTATTAAAGCAGATCTTGGAGGGCTTACAGATAGTCCTCAATTTACAATCACATTTGGCACCTGTTGGCCGCCAGCTCCCTCAGCAGCCAAATCAGAGGAGGAGGTGTGGGAATCAGGGTTAGCATCAGAGCAACCTGAGAGCTCCGAGGGGGAAGAGGGAATGGAGCTGGCAGAGAGACAGAGACGGAGCCTGGGTCGTCCATCAGCCCTCAGATGGAGAGTCAACAGCCCCCAAGTCTGGAGGTGGTTGATGAGGAAGAGTAGGAACAGCTGGGTCCAGTGCCTGATGCATGGATGCACAGAAGGCAGAGGAGAGGAGAGCAGTGGAAATCTATGGGCTGGTCCTTGGGACAGAAGAGCCACTGCTGCTAGCAAGGCCCCACCCTAGCTCTGGGGATAAAAGGCAGGGGACAGAGATGAATAGATGTGGCAGACAACTATTCATCTCCCTGACGGACGGACTGACTTGTTAGCCTGCGAGAGAATTTTTTTGCCAGGGCTGCCGGCATTCCTAATAAAGGAATCTTTTGAGTTCATGTCAGAGGGTTTGTCGTGCTTGGGGAACTGGGTCAGAACAGCACCAGAATTTTCATTGCTAAGCAAGACTGTTGTTAAGTGACACCCAATTTTACGACCTTTTTTTGCCAAGTGAATTTTCATTTTCATTTTCATTTTATTAAATTTGTATACCGCTCTACTCCCGAAGGACTCAGGGCGGTGAACAGCCATAAGATAAAACATGTAGATACAAAATTTAAAATAGAGATAAGACTAATTAAATAAATTTGGCTGAGACATTTTAAAACCCCAATAAATTAAAACCAAATTTAAAATTCCATTTAAAAGAGGAAAAGTTTAGGTCAGGCCAGCTTGATGGAATAAAAACGTCTTAAGCGCGCGACGGAAGGTACGCAGATCCGGAATCCTCCGAATCTCCGGGGGGAGCTCGTTCCAGATCGTAGGTGCCCCCACAGAGAAGGCTCTCCCCCTGGGGGCCGCCAGTCGACATTGTTTGGCCGACGGCACCCGGAGGAGCCCCTCTCTATGGGAGCGTACTGGTCGGTGGGAGGCTATTGGTGGCAGCAGGCGGTCCCGTAAATAGCCAGGTCCTAAGCCATGGAGCGCTCTGAAGGTGATAACCAAGACCTTGAAGCGCACTCGGAAGACCACCGGGAGCCAGTGCAGCTCGCGCAGGAGAGGCGTTACATGGGAGCGCCACGTTGCTCCCATCACCACTCGCGCGGCCGCACTCTGCGCCAGTTGGAGCCTCTGAGTGCTCCTCAAGGGGAGCCCCATGTAGAGAGCATTACAATAGTCCAAACGGGAGGTGACAAGGGCATGAGTGACCGTGCGTAACGAGTCCCGATCCAGAAAGGGACGCAACTGGCGAATCAGGCGGACCTGATGAAAAATCCTCCCGGTCACGGCCGTCAAGTGCTCTTCTAAAGACAGCCGTGAATCCAGGAGGACACCCAAGTTTCGAACCCTCTCCGTGGGGGCCAATGCTTCGCCCCCAATAGTCAGCGATGGCACCAGCTGACTATATCGGGACGTCGGAAACCACAGCCACTCGGTCTTGGATGGGTTGAGCCTGAGCCTGTTTCTCCCCATCCAGATCCGTACGGCCTCCAGGCACCAGGACATCACTTCAAGGGCATCGTTGGGGTGGTCCGGGGTGGAGATGTACAGCTGAGTGTCATCAGCGTACTGATGGTACTCCACCCCGAAACCACGGATGATCTCGCCCAGCGGCTTCACATAAATGTTGAACAGAAGGGGCGAGAGGACCGATCCTTGTGGCAACCCACATATAAGGGGCCTCGGGGTCGACCTCTGCCCCCCTGTCAACACAGACTGCGACCGGTCGGAGAGAAAGGAGGAGAACCACCGTAATACGGTGCCTCCCACCCCCAACTCTTCCAACCGGTGCAGCATGATACCATGGTCGATGGTATCAAAAGCCGCTGAGAGATCTAATAGGACCAGGACAGAGGAACAACCTCTGTCCCGAGCCCTCCAGAGATCATCCACCAACGCGACCAATGCCGTTTCCGTGCTGTACCCAGGCCTGAAACCCGACTGGAACGGATCTAGATACGTCGTTTCATCCAGGTACTGGGGAAGCTGTCGTGCAACCACACTCTCAACAACCTTCGCCAGAATCATTGCAGTTAAGTGACTGCTGTGGTCATTATAAGTGAATCCAGCGTCCTCCGCTGACTTCGCTTTTTGGAAGAAATCTGGGAAGGTTGCAAAAAAAATTATTATATGTATATGAAATCTTATTCTGTTCACCGCCCTGAGTCCTTTGGGAGAAGGGCGGTATAGAAATTCAATAAATAATAATAATAATAATAATAATAATAATAATAATAATAATAATAATAATAATAATAATAATAATAATAATAATAATAAAATGTTCAACACATCATAATTTGTCCAGATGGTAGAGGAAGAGTTGGGTGCCAAAACTTGTACGGTCACTAAACGAGAATTGTAAGTCGAGAATTACCTCGACTGTAAATTTCACACTAAAATATGCCAGGCCTTTTTGGTGTGTGTGTTTTTTTAAAAGGAAACTTAATTCATGGAATAAAAGAAAAAAATGGATGCATTAATTTTTGGCAGACTTTGCATTTGAGAAAAGTTGACATCTGGAATTAAAAGGGCACATTTTGGCAAGGACATTGGCTTAACAGCGAGGAGAGAGGAAGTCTTCGCAATCTGGAACACACAGGCTGCTGCTTCAGAGTACTTTTATTATGTCATTAATTCGTAAGGCAACATGTAGAGGAAAAAAAAATCAAGTTTCTTTTCAGAGGGAGGAGAAATTTCCCAGAAGAGAGGAGACTCAGGGCAAGAATTTTTGTAGCTATTAGGATTCTCCTGAACCTTCTGAGGACAGAAGGTGCAAAGGGTTGGCAGAGCAATTTTGGGGCGGATGATCCATCTGCGAAAGAAATTTTTTTAGGACATCTGCAAATTCTGAATTAATTCCAGATTTCATCGGAACAGAACCCCGAAATAAATTCTGTAGCATTGGTGCCACGTTTGATATCGCAAGTCGATTCCATTGTCTGCAATCTTGGCTCGCTTCTTCGAAATTCTCATCAATAAGGAGTGAGATCTGGATTTTGGCACCCGACCCAACCTTTCCTCTACCATCTGGACAAATTTATCCTGCTCTTGCTTCTGCTTTGAAAAAAAATAAAGGAATAAAAGTGTCTGAAAGGTATGGTTAAAAGAAAAAAACATCAGGACGTTGGCCAAGTGGTTTAGGGGTTAAGGCACTAAGCTAGAAACTAGGATTCATTTAACTATGGTTAGCTGAATAACCAGTGATGGGTTTATACTATGTTTTAAAAGCTATAGGAAACAATGCAGGCTGCGTTCACGTATCACCCTATTCCAGAAACAAATCCCGGGGGCATTTCGTTATGTGGGTTGTGTGAATCCAGCTGCTTTTTGCATTAAGAAATGACGAGGGGCATCCCAGATGAAGCAGGCAAGTAAATAAAAAAAATAAATCAAGATGGCGGTAGAACAGTGTGACTCAAGCTCCACCCCTTTTTGTTTGCATATTGTGGATGTGAGCGCCATCTTGATTTTTTTGACTTATTTTTCACAGAGTGGATTCAACTGATTTATTCCATATTTGTTTGGCACCAGATTAAAAACTGTGATTCCTAGTCCCTCCTAGATTAGGTACAAAAGCCAGCTGGGTGACTTTGGACCAATCACAGGAGACAGTGAATTCTAGTCCCAACTCAGGCATGAAAGCCAGCTGAGTGACTTTGGGCTAATCACTAGGAGACAGTGAATTCTAGTCCCAACTCAGGCATGAAAGCCAGCTGAGTGACTTTTGGCTAATCACTAGGAGACAGTGAATTCTAGTCCCAACTCAGGCATGAAAGCCAGCTGGGTGACTTTGGGCTAATCACTAGGAGACAGTGAATTCTAGTCCCAACTCAGGCATGAAAGCCAGCTGGGTGACTTTGGGCTAATCACTAGGAGACAGTGAATTCTAGTCCCAACTCAGGCATGAAAGCCAGCTGAGTGACTTTGGGCTAATCACTAGGAGACAGTGAATTCTAGTCCCAACTCAGGCATGAAAGCCAGCTGAGTGACTTTGGGCTAATCACTAGGAGACAGTGAATTCTAGTCCCAACTCAGGCATGAAAGCCAGCTGGGTGACTTTGGGCTAATCACTAGGAGATGGTGAGTTCTAGTTCCACCTTAGGCATGAAAGCTGGGTGGGAAACTTTGGGCCAATCACCAGGAGATGGTGAGTTCTAGTCCTGCCTTTGGCATGAAAACCAGCTGAGTGACACTAAGCCAATCACCAGGAAACTGTGAGTTAGGCAGCATTAAGTCTGTTTACTCCGTTGAGTTCTTTATAAAAATAATAAAGGCAAGGAATAACGAAATAAAATTAGAGAATCAACAAAAAAACACATAAGTAAAATAAGTCCACTTTTAATATGCAACACACTTAAAAACCCAATAGAACGTCCTTTGCAGGATTGTGGGGCCCGTTTTAACTTTTTGGTCCAGACACTATTTCCTGGTGAATTTTTGCCACATGTGGTTGAAAAGTGATATTTCATAGGAAACCTATTAAATATGAGAACCTGAAATCTCCAGAATTTAACCCACATCATTATATCAGCCCCATGAAGACCCAGCCAAGCAGGAAGGCTGACCAGCAGGTGCATTTCTTTTTTTTAAAAAACCCACTTTTACCAAGAAGAATAAAATAAATTGTGCCTGCTGAACTGGGATCAGCATCAGAGAAGGATGGGGTGGGGGCTGGGGGGAGGCAAGTCTCCCTTCCTTTCATAGAATGGAATAGAATAGAATAGAATAGAATAGAATAGAATGGAATGGAATGGAATGGAATGGAATGGAATAGAATAGAATAGAATAGAATAGAATAGAATATTAGAATGGATGGAATGGAATAGAATAGAATAGAATAGAATAGAATAGAATAGAATAGAATAGAATAGAATAGAATATTGGACTGAAGAATAGAATAGAATAACAGAACAGAACAGAACAGAACGGAACAGAACAGAATAGAATAGAATATTCTAATAGAGCCTTGGTAGCACAGTGGACTAATGCACTGTTATTAACATCTGCTGCTTGCAATTACTGCAAGTTCAAATCTCCCCAGGCTCAAGGTTGACTCAGCCTTCCATCCTTTCTAAGGTAGGTAAAATGAGGATCCGGATGGTGGGGACAATAAGCTGACTTTGTATAAAAAGAACACCGCTTGGGGGGGGGGGGGGCGGAAGCCCTACTAAGCAGGTATATACAAAAGTATGAAGCCTATTGCTTAACGCATTGTAAGCCGCTCTGAGTCTCCGGAGAAGGCCGGCATATAAATTAAAGCAAAAAAAAAAAAAAAATTGGAATGAAGAACAGAACAACAGAACAGAACAGAACATGGGTGTGTGTGTGTCACGTGATCCCCTTCTGCGACCTCCTAACAAGCAAAGTCAAGTGGGGAGGGAAAACCAGATTCACTTAACAACCGTGTTACTAATTTAACAACCTGCAGTGATTCACTTAACAAATGTGGCAAGAAAAATCGTAAAACCGGGCAACAAGATTCACTTCACAACATAAATTTTGGGTTCAGTTGTGGTCCTACGTTGAGGACTACCTGTACAGGGCCTCTTGCTTGAGCAGATGGGGTCAGACTAAAAGACCTCTGTGCTCCCTTCCATCTCGGCTATTCTGTCCTCAACCATCCAAACTCGCTTTAACCCGATTTCCTCCAACAGAAGCCCCATGGAAAGAAAATAATTATGATAAAGGGTTAGGAAGACACCCGAAGGCAGCCGTGCCTGCTTACTCTCCCGGCTGCCAAGCAGCCAATTTGACAAAGCAATTTATCTTTATGAAGGAAGGAAGTCAGCTTGGAATGAGAGCAGAGGGGGAGGAAAGTTTTTCATTGGGATTTCTGGGCATTGTCTCTGAGATCGGTCTTTACAATCACACACACACACACACACACACACACCACTCCACAAACTTAACTGCCTCTTCAACCCCATCCATGGGACATCCTGCTTGGTTGCTTATATGCTTTTTTGGGTTTTCATAGGAGGCAAGTTTTTTTGTCTTTTCTTTTACAGATGTGGCTAAGAATGCTAGGGTGTGTTGGAGGCAGGCAGATTTAAAGAAAAAGAAAAGGTACAAAGAGAGAGGAAGGGACGGAGGGAGGGAGGGGAAAGGGAGGGGAGGGGAAAGGAGGAGAGAGAAGGGAAGGGAAAGGACGCGGAGAAGAGGAGAGGAGAGGAGAGGAGGGAAGGGAAGAGGAGAGGAGAAAAGGAGAGGAGAGAAGGGGAGAGGAGAGGAGAGGAGAGGAGGGAAGGGAAGAGGAGAGGAGAAAAGGAGAGGAGGGAAGGGAAGAGGAGAAAAGGAGAGGAGAGGAGAGAAGGAGAGAGGAGAGGAGAGGAGGGAAGGGAAGAGGAGAGGAGAAAAGGAGAGGAGAGAAGGGGAGAGGAGAGGAGGGAAGGGAAGAGGAGAGGAGAAAAGGAGAGGAGAGAAGGGGAGAGGAGAAAAGGAGAGGAGAGGAGAGAAGGAGAGAGGAGAGGAGAGGAGAGGAGGGAAGGGAAGAGGAGAGGAGAAAAGGAGAGGAGAGAAGGGGAGAGGAGAGGAGAGGAGGGAAGGGAAGAGGAGAGGAGAAAAGGAGAGGAGAGAAGGGGAGAGGAGAGGAGAGGAGAGGAGAGGAGGGAAGGGAAGAGGAGAGGAGAGGAGAAAAGGAGAGGAGAGAAGGGGAGAGGAGAAAAGGAGAGGAGAGGAGAGAAGGAGAGAGAAGAGGAGAGGAGAGGAGGGAAGGGAAGAGGAGAGGAGAAAAGGAGGGGAGAGGAGAGGAGGGAAAGGAAGGGAAGGGAAGGGAAGGGAAGGGAAGAGAAGAGAAGAGAAGAGAAGAGAAGAGAAGAGAAGAGAAGAGAAGAGAAGAGAAGAGAATGCAGAAGAGAAGAGAAGAGAAATAGAAGAGAATGCAGAAGAGAAGAGAAGAGAAGAGAAGAGAAATAGAAGAGAATGCAGAAGAGAAGAGAAATAGAAGAGAATGCAGAAGAGAAGAGAAGAGAAGAGAAGAGAAGAGAAGAGAAGAGAAGAGAAGAGAAGAGAAGAGAAGAGAAGAGAAGAGGAGAAGGTTTTACATGTGTTGAGGTACAGGAATTGACAGCCTTGAAAAAGAACTATACTATGCAGGTAGTCCTTGATTTATGATCGTAATTGAACCCAGAATAACAGTTGTTGAGATGTGCCGGTCATTAAGCAGGTCAGCATGGGAGTGTGCCTGACTTGATGATCTTTTTTGTGGCGGTTGTTATGCGAACACCATGGTCATTAAGCCAGTCTATTGTCCGCCATGGGTGTTTTTTTTTCCATTTTCTGGCAATTTTTTTTTTTTTTTTTACAAAATTGCGATTACATGACCACAGGATGCTTCAAATGATTGTACAATAAATGCAGGCTGGTTGCAAAGCACCCAAAATGCAATCATGTGACAGTGGGGGTGGGGGAGGTACGTGTCTGGCCGTCGGAACTTTGAATCTGGGTTGTAAGTAGTTTGTTTATTTATTTATTTATTTATTTATTTATTTATTTATTTATTTATTTATTTATTTATTTATTTATTTATTAAATTTATATCCCGCCCTTCTCCCTGAAGGGACTCAGGGCGGTGAACAGCCGAGAATTAAAATAACATGCAATATAAAAGTTAAAATAATTAAAAATAAATTAAATTAAACGGCCGCCCCAATTTAAAACCCCTAGCAATACAATTAAAAAACCCTAAAATCTATTCAGGCCAGGCCGGCTTGCTGAAATAAAAACGTCTTCAGGGCCTTACGGAAAGTGCGGAGATCCGGAATCAGCCGTATTCCGGGAGGTAGCTCGTTCCAGAGAGCGGGTGCTCCCACAGAGAAGGCCCTCCCCCTGGGGGCCGCCAGCCGTTGTGGGGCGGTCCTTCGTAACTTTGAATGGTTGCTAAGTGATTGGTCGTAAATCAAGGACTCCATGGAATCTGCAGAAGAATATAATGTGGATTCCTGCATGAAACTGAGACTTAGATTTAGTCATTCTTTTTGCTGTAGGATTTTATGATCACCTGATAACACACAACACACTATTAGCACCCAGAGGCTCCAACTGGTGCAGAATGCGGCCACGCGGGGTATTATGGGAGCGAGAGGGCGCTCCCATGTGACACCTCTCCTGCGTGAGCTGCATTGGCTTCCAGTGGTCTTCCGGGTGCGCTTCAAGGTGTTGGTCACCACCTTTAAAGCGCTCCATGGTATAGGACCTGGGTATTTGCGGGACCGCCTTCTGCCGCCGATAGCCTCCCACCGACCAGTACGCTCCCACAGAGAGGGACTCCTCAGGGTGCCGTCGGCCAGGCAATGTCGGCTGGCGACCCCCAGGGGGAGGGCCTTCTCTGTGGCAGCTCCTGCCCTCTGGAATGATTTGCCCCCGGAGAAACGAAGGATATCGGATCTCCGGGTCTTTTGCCGTGCCCTAAAAACTTTTCTTTTCCATCAAGCAGGGCTGACGTGAAACTCCCCCCACTTTTTTTAGTCTTTTTTAGTTTTTTAGCTTTTTAAATTGTCAATGGGTTTTAATTTGAATTGTTTTAAATTTGGGCCAAAGTTATATAATTCTTTTAATAATTTTAAATTTTGTATTGGTATGTGTTTTAGCTCTGGCTGTGCACCGCCCTGAGTCCACTAGGAGAAGGGCGGTATACAAATTAAATAAAATAAAATAAAATAAAATAAAATAAAATAAAATAAAATAAAATAAAATAATAATAATAATAATAATAATAATAATAATAATAATAATAATAATAATAAATAAAAGGCAACTAAATTTGCCTTTTAATTCAGGGAATGGAGAAGATCACCTTAATTTGCCGATACCTTAAAAATTGGCAATTATAATTCAAACTCATCATATTTTTTGTCTCAACAAATTTTTGATATGTCTCAACATCTTTTTTTATATGTTGAGACCCTGAAAAGAGTGCAGAGAAGAACAGCAAGGATGATTAGGGGTCTGGAGGCAGGAATTGGGTCAGTGGTGGGTTGGCCCCTGGTTCGCACTGGTTCTATCGAACCGGTAGTAAAACCGGCGGGAGGCTCCGCCCACCAATCCTGAGGTCATCAAAATGCTTCTGCGCACCGTTGCGAACCGGTAGTAAAGTGTTCTGTCCCCGTCTCACACACGCACACAAACAGATAGCCAGGGGTTAAATAAAACTGGCAGACAACAAATTCTTTCGATAAGAGGATTGGCAGCAACCCAGTAGCTGCTTGCCAAGAACTTTACTCATAGAGGGAGGGGTTGTTCCTCCGTCAGATAAACCCAAACAAGATACACACAGTTCAAGAATTGTCAAGTCCAGTCCGTATTAAATCCAAGGTAGATATCGTTGTTGCAAAGATACAATGTGACTCGCTAGTAGTTAGTTTTGTCCGTCACAGAGTCTGAATGGCCACCTCACCCCCTTTTATCCCCTGTGGGGTGTGGTCCAGTGACTCAGCTTAATCTCTGGCACGCCTCCTTTTCTGCTGCGGGCGCTTGTCTCTCCGACGCTGGCGTGGATCCAGCCAAGACTTATCTCCATCACTGTCCAACTGTGAGGAGATACCTGGCTCCTGGCCAATCTCTTCTCCTTCGGGAGACATCTGAGGCATTGCCAGAGAGGAGGGTCCTGGAGAAGGAGGCCTGGCCAACTCCTCTCCTTCATGTTCGGAGCTTTCTCCCTCCGATAAGTCGGCCTTGGGGGTCGGAGTCACAACAGTAAAGGTAGGTAGAACCCACCCCTGAATTGGATATGTTTAGTCTAGTGAAAAGAAGGACCAGGGGTGACATGATAGCAGTCTAGCAGTATTTGAGGGGCTGCCACAAAGCGGAGGGGGGGTCAAGCTATTCTCTAAAGCACCTGAAGGCAAGACAAGAAAGAACGGATGGAAAGTAATCAAGGAGAGAAGCAACCTGGAATTGAGGAGAAATTCCCTAACAGTGAGGATAATTAACCAGTGGAACAGCTTGCCACCAGAAGTTGTGGGTGCTTCATCACTGGAGTCTTTTAAGAAGAGACTAGATAACCACTTGTCTGAAACGGTACATTGTCTCCTGCTGGAGCAGGGGGCTGGACTTGATGATCTCCAAGATCTCTTTCAACTCTATGTTTTTCTGAGATTTTCAAAATCTTTAGGCGTGGATAAGTTCAACAATATCTCATGTTCCTCTCCCTTTCCTTCTAAACCAGGGAACTCTGGTGACGTCAATATTTTAAAAATGCCTTTGCCCTTCAGATAGTCATTGCAACGGAAGTACTCAAAACCATAGTGAGGTTTTACGCATGAAATTCTAGCGGAATTCCACTTTGCGGAACCAGATCTCTGTAAATTAGGTTTGGAGGCTGGCTAGGATCATCATAAAAAAAGGATTCGGTTATCGTGTGACTGCAATTCACCCCCAGAAGTCTTAGCGCTTGAGTAATTTGAGGCTTCTTAAAGGATCAGCTACCCTAAGAAAGCAAAAGAAAACCCATCAACAAAGGAACGCTCCCTTTAATGTTCTTTGAGGGTGGCCATCAAGGACATTTAACAGTATTTAACAATAACATAGTTGGAAGGGACCTTGGAGGTCATCTAGTCCAACCCGCTTGCTCACGCAGGAGACCTGTACTAGGGATTCGAACCGCCGAACTGCTGACCTTTCTGATCGACAAGCTCAGTGTCTTAGCCACTGAGCCACCTCGTCAGGCAATTTGATGGACTCCTGATCATTGGTGCTACAAATAGAGTTGGGGTCTGCTAATGGCACAAGGAAAAATGGCAGCAGGTAGATAATCATGCAAGTTTAAAAGATTTAACCAAATTCATGAGGATGAGTTTGAAGAGAAAGGGATGAAGGAAACCAGAGAAAGGATTACAGGTAGTCCTTGACTTAAAACCAGCGTTTCTATTGCTAAGCGAAGCGGCTTTTGAGTGAGTCGCACCCAATTTTACGAACTTTTTTTGCCCCGATAGTTGCAGCTGTTAAGCGAACCATGTGTTTCTTAAGTGAATCCGGCTTCCATAATTGACTTTGCTTATCGAAAGCCGGCTGGGAACGACACAAATGGTGATTGCATGACCCCGGGACACTGTGACTGTGTTAAATATATGCCGATTGCCAAATGTCTGAATTTTGATCACTCGATTGTGGGGATGCTGCAATGGTCGTAAGTGCGAGGACTGGTTGTAAGTCACTTTTCTCAGTGCCGTTGTAACTTCAAGCAGTTCCTAAACAAAGAGGTTGTAAGTCGAGATCAGCCTGAAAATGTAGTCATCCAGAAGTCACACAATTGTGAAATGGATGGCATCTAAATTAAATAAATAATGTTTATTCTGGGAAAGATTTTTAGAATATGAATCTTCATACATCACAGGAACAAAAGTTGCTATTGTACTGTCCTCTTTAGTCTTGATTCCTTCTCATGTTCACGGTATTCTATTAGTTATTTCAGTCTCAATGTGGACTAGAAGCTTGCTTCTTCAAGTCAGGAAACAGGACAATGCAGCTAGTCCTTGACGAACAACAGTTCTTTTAGTGACAACAGCACTGGGAAAAAAAATGGACTCATTACCATTTTTCATACTTATGACCTTTGCAGCATGTCACTGCGTTTTTGTATTTACCAGATGAGTTCTTATTTTTGAACTTTCAGACTTACTGTAGCTTGCCAAGTTCTTATCTCTAAGCTAACTGCACATGTCCACATTCCTTCTTCTTCTCTAAAACTTCTTCTTTGTTCTCCGGCCAAGAGAGGTAGCCGGGAAAGCTGCCAAGATGTAACTAATTAGATTAGTAAGATGTTTTATTTATAAATACAATGCTTTCGTTAGTCAACAGAATTCTCACTTGCTGTGCAGACTTTCCCCCTTCTAAGCAGTGGTGGGATTCAGCCGGTTCGGTCCAGTTCGGGTGAACCAGTAGTTAAATTGCTGGCTGGCTCCTCCCCTCCCAGCCCCGCCCCTTCCAGGAGTCCCCACGCATCCCATTTTGGCTCCCAGGTAAGTGTAGAGAGGCCTACTAGGCCCAAAATGGGGCCCGGGGGGTGCGGCGCTCCCCTGTGGCCCATTTTCACTCCCAGGAGGCTGCAGGGAGGCCTATTAGGCCCAAAACAGGGCACGGGGGTGGTGGTGGTGCGTCCCCCCCTCACGGCCTGTTTTTGCTCCCAGAGGGGTGCAGGAGGCCGAATACTGCCTGTCACACACCCTGGCCACGCCCACCATGGCCACGCCCACCCAGCCAGTCATTAGGGCAGAGAACCGGTTGTTATATTATTTGAATCCCACCACTGCTTCCAAGATTTTAAAAGAATAAAAGGGGGAAAAAAGAATTGATTTAAATTAATTCAAAGAAATTTAAAAAAAAAATCAAAGGAAAAATAAATAGTTTGCCTTCCAGGAGGAATGAAAAAAAGACAATCTTTAATTTCTCTCTCCTGTCGGACTGATCATCCTCAACCAAAGAGACTATTTAAAATGTCATAAAATCTTAATCAGGGGGCCCTGTCTGCAAAATTCAGAGGAGGGAGGCAGCCTCAATGAAAAATGACAAAACTCCTTTAAACCAACAACTAAAAAGGACTAAATGGCTTTAAAATTAGATTTATTTCCTTCTGGCTGTGAATCATTTCCTCTCATGAAATCACGCAATGAAAAACAACGTCTAAGGAACATCCCATAATTGCATTTCTAACCTCCCAGGAAGTAGCCATACATTTATTTGAAATTCCCAAGAGCCGAAGGCAACGGCCAACAATATATACTGTAATCAATAAAAATACAGTAAAAAAAAATGCCCTCAATAAAACATCTAATAAAAATCGTCAACAAAACCAATAAAGCAATGCAGAGACACCCAAACCCCAAACAACGGAAGCCATAAATATGATGACACCATCCCCGTTCTGTCTCAAAGGAGTCTATTCACAAGCCCAAAATAAGAAATAAAGAATGAATCTCCAGCTAGCAGTCAGAAGACATGATGAAAAACTCCTTAACTGCACAAAACGTGATTGTACATAGTTTCAACTGGGGAAATGTAAGCATCCTAAATCAAACCAAGTCCCAAAAGAATGCTAGAGAATTTCTGGAAGCCTGGCACTCAGGCATATCAACCATCAACAGGCACATAGACAGAAACAACAGCTACACGCCATTGAAAAGACACAATAAAAAAGGCATAGAGCAGGGTGTCAAACTCAAAGCCTGCGGGACCATCCTGGAGATATTAAAGGACCTCTGCCAGTCAAAATAGGCTGCACGACCTGTTTTGGCCAGTAGGGTGCTACAGGAGGTGTCCGTCCCGTCTCCCCTGTGCCACCCGCCCCCATCCCCCCATCGGCCCGCAGAGGAGAACTACAATGCTGATCCAGGCCTCGAAGAAATCTAGTTTGATATCCCTGCCGTAGTGGAAACAAAAAGACCGAAACACCTCCTCACCCACACAATCACCACCCAGTTGAGCAGAGATTAACACCAAGATTAACACACTAGACCAACAATCAAGAAATAGACAACACCCCAATCAAGGAACTACCAACTCCGACACACAAGCTAACAATAAACAACAGCCTAATTAACAAACCACCAGAAACACTTCCACCAGCACTGATAGGGCAAGCCACTAGTATGTAAAAATAAGAACGAACCCTTCTAGCACTGATGATGTTACCTAGTTGGGTCATGAAAGGTCTGTAAGAAAACAGCCAAGCTCAGAGAGCACAATGGGCCCCACAGTTCCAACCTGAGCTACAAATATTCTCTCCCATTGATAGCAAGTAAAGCCCAACCTTTCCTAATCATAATTCTAAGAAATTAGAGTCGACACAAAGGAAGCTTCATTGAAAAGCGAAACTATTCTTTTGTTCACGAGAGGTCTATTAAGAGCTACCAGAAATGGTAACATTTTTATTTTAACCTTAAATTGAATAAATTTTAGAACCAATTTTATAACAGCTGATTTGGACTCAATGATGAGTTTTTACGATCTGATTATTGAGAAGGGATGAGATACGAGAAAAAGAGATGATTTTTCTCCCCCCTTATTGAAGTACTTATTTTGTCCTTCCTGAAGGAATTTCAAGTACAGGTTAGTCCTTGACTTACAACCATTCATTTAGTGACTGTTAGAAGTTAAAAAAAGTGACTTATGACCGTTTTTCACACTTATGACTTTGCAGCCTCCCCACGGTCACGTGATCAAAATTCAGACGCTTGGAAACTGACTCATATTTATGACGGTTGCAATGTCCCGGGATCGTGTGATCCTGTTTTGCGACCTTCTCACAAGGAAAGTCAATGGAGAAGCCAGAT
The DNA here is from genome assembly GCF_029215685.1 of Pituophis catenifer annectens. Lineage (NCBI taxonomy): Eukaryota > Metazoa > Chordata > Lepidosauria > Squamata > Colubridae > Pituophis > Pituophis catenifer. Next base: position 2,701,972 of record NW_027256881.1, read on the forward strand.
TCACTTTAACAATTGCAGTGGTTCACTTAACAACTGTGGCAAGAAAAGTCGTAAAACGGGGCAAAACTCACTTCACAAATGTCTCACTTAGCAACATCAATTTTGGGCTCGATTATTGTCGTACGTCGAGGACTACCTGTATTAAATAGAGGTAGCTAGCCCTCGACTTACAACAGTTCATTTAGTGATCATTCAAAGTTACAACTCCACTGAAAATAATCACTTACAGTATGACCATTTTTCACACTTACGACTGTTACAGCATTCCCACAGTCACATGATCAAAATTAGGATGCTTGGCACCTGACTCGTATTTATGACAGTTGCAATATCCAGGAGTCATGTTATCCCATTTTACGACCTTCTCACAACCGAAGACAATGGGGAAGTCTGATTCACTGAATAACCCTGTTCAGAATATAACAACTTAACAACTGATTCACTTAACAACGATGGCAAGAAAGGTTGTAAAATGGAGCATAACAGCTGTCTCGCTTAGCCACAGAAATTTTGGGCTCAATTAATAAATATTAACAAATAACAATGAATAAGTAATGCCTTGGGTAAGGCCACACTTGGAATCCTGCATTCAGTTTTGGTCGCCATGATGTGAAAAAGATGTGGAGACTCTAGAAAGAGTGCAGAGAAGAGCAACAAAGAGGATTAGGGGACTGGAGGCTAAAACATATGAAGAACGGTTGCTGGAACTGGGCATGGATAGTCTAGTGAAGAGAAGGACTAGGGGAGACATGATAGCAGTCTTCCAGTATCTCAGGGGCTGCCCCAAAGAAGAGGGAGTCAAGCTATTCTCCAAAGCCCCTGAAGGCAGGACAAGAAGCAATGGGTGGAAACTAATCAAGGAGAGAAGCAACTAGAACTAAGGAGAAATTTCCTACAGTTAGAACAATTAATCAGTAGAACAACTTGCCTCCAGAAGTTGTAGATGCTCCAACACTAGAAGCTTTTAAGAAGATGTTGGATAACCATTTGCCACTCTGAAGTGGTGTAGGGTTTCCTGCCTAAGCAGGGGGTTGGACTAGAAGCCCTCCAAGGTCCCTTCCAACTCTGTTATTCTATTCTATTCTATTCTATTCTATTCTATTCTATTCTATTCTATTCTATTCTATTCTATTCTATTCTATTCTATTCTATTCTACTCTACTCTACTCTACTCCATTCCATTCCATTCCATTCCATTCCATTCCATTCCATTCCATTCCATTCTATCCTATATTCTTCTATATTCTTGTATTGTATTGTATTGTATTGTATTGTATTGTATTGTATTGTATTGTATTGTATTGTATTGTATTGTATTGTATTCTATTCTATTCTATTCTATTTCTATTTCTATTCTATTCTATAGTCTTGTCTTGTCTTGT